>NC_088216.1:68841770-69141770 GCF_036934945.1 Oncorhynchus masou masou
GTTTCATTCTTGTATTTTTCTCCAAAACGTCCTCCTCTCATAGGGTGGTCATTGAGCAAATTGAGCAGAAATTGAGTACACTATAGAGACCCAGAACATTAAAGTTATTTTCCCCTTTAGCAGTAACCACCCCTCCTCTGTGCGGCATGAAAAATGGTAGCCTGGCTAGTGCCTACACCTTCGAAAAGCAAAGTCGTCTCTTGACCCTGGTCCCTATTTCATTAGCCTATCACTGAACGTGTGCGCCCGAGCCCATGGAACAGTCACGAAACAAACAGGAAAGCAGGTGATCTATACAAATCAATGCAAGGAATTAAGAATGAAAAATACCCTCTTACCTAAATCCATAATCAAATTGTTTAGGAATCCGGGGGATAGTACGCTTGCTGTGTTACTTTTTCTTCACTTCACTGAATCCAGTTTCCGACTTTAAACCAATCCTTACAGCTGACTGCCAATCTGGCGAAGCCGGACACAATCAGGCGAGCAGCAGGGTGGGCTACAGTTTATCCAGGTACCACCGCGCTGGAGCTGGGTGAGATGTCTGAGTTTGGTTGCAGACTGGATCCACCCTCTAGTTACAGTATCTTACTGCGTCCCATAACAACGGAAACCAAACGAAGACAGTGGCATAGAGATGTAGAGGTTCACGACAGAAAAAAAGTAACCAAAAGTGAATACATCCAAAAGAGACTAATGTTTTCTAAACGTTCAACACTAGTTCATTGTGTTCTTGACAATGGTCCCCCGCCAATGCCCGTCAGACGGGTTCGCTATCCGCTGGAGAGATGCAAGAGTGATGGTGATGGTAGAATGATAGTTGCGCTCCCCCGCGCGCACACCTCTCGAGCTGGGATCGATTTGACAGGAGAATTGTGAGCTGTCTTTCCCATTCTGAACACATGCGCTGCGCCCGCCCGCCCCATTTGCAATCTATCAAGTATAGGCTACGTTCAGTGATGTCATAGTTTACAAGTCGCCAAGTGAGGGATGTGCTGAAATGACGGCATGGCAAGTCTGAGGAGAAAACCAAGTGATGATGACGAGCTCAGTGCGATCCAAAAGTTATTCGTTTTTGTCAGCATTGCGTTTCTGTGGGCTGGGGGGTGGGGGTCCTCTAATCGTTTTTAGACAGATTGGCAGATGCTCAACTATAGATCAATTTAATCGATTACACTTATCATCACATAATAGGCCGGCTCACTTCCACACTTCAATCACATTACAAACGCTGCATAAATATCAATAGGCCTACTTGATTCTGTGCCCATCTGTAAGCGCGTCGGTGTAATGTAAACCCCCGAGGTGGTGTTAAACATCATTTAATCATCTCCGTCTCACAGATATGCTCCAAGAGAAAAGCTATCATTTATTTGATCCCAAGATTATTCTATGAGGGCTTTGCGATTGATTGTTTAGCGCAGTAGCTAATTTAGGCTAGTCATTAGGCTTTGGCCAGGTCGATGTCCGCTAACGACCTAAGGTGAGGAGGATCCGATATGTTCAGATGTTTTTCATGGAATATCATATGAAGGGGGCTTATCTTTCTGCTCACTAGGCTATATGTTTATAGTCTACACAACTTCCGTTACATTGATCGAATAAGCGAAAAATAGGCCTACTGTAGCCTATGCTGCAGAAGTGAATGCTTTTGGTGGAGAGAGCATTAAATAAAATGTGTTCTGAGTGTGCTCAGATAAAACACGACTCGACCCGGTGCAATTCAGCCAGTATATTCAATCTCTCCTTGCGATTAATTTCCAGCATCGAGTAGTCTACACTTCTATTGCCCAGGCCCCAGACATTTATCTAATACAATATTTACCACAGACTACCTCGCGAAGCTCCACCCTGGATTTTTACGACTTGGTTTAAGTGAGCCAGCGGCTAGAATGTGAGCTGTAAAGTTTCAGTTGAAGGTGTAGACTACCTCTGTCTTTGCATGTCACTTAGTTTCATGGTGACTCGTTATTTCGTTCTGATTAGGTTGTAGGTTAACCTGGGCTAAAAGTTAGCCTACATTTATGAATGTGCCTGTCTGCATGAAATATAATTTTAATAGACATTTGAGAAGATACCGCTGCTTTGAAAATAACCATGGGAAGCACATACAAACGAAACACTACAGGCTTCAAATGGCACGTGTCAGCCAATGTTGCCATTATCCGTCACTGACTCTCAGCAGTCTGCCTCTTCTTCCAATAGAGGACAGGGCCGACCAACCAGTGCTCCCGCACATTGGCTAACCAGGCTATCTGCATTGTGTCCCACCCACCACCCGACAACACCTCTTTTACGCTACTGCTACTCTCTGTTCATCTTATATGCATAATCACTTTAACCATACTACTGTATATAACCTGTCTTTTTACTGTTGTTTTATTTCTTTACATACCTATTGTTCACCTAATATATTTTTTGCACTATTGGTTAGAGCCTGTAAGTAAGCATTTCACTGTTGTATTCGGCGCACGTGACAAATCAACTTGATTTGATTTGAACCGTTAAGGACAGTGGCGCGCTATAGGACTTCAGAACCATGGAGAGCTCCCGCATGAACGCTTAAAATCCGCTGTTGTCTGCATTGACTCAGCTGTCAGATCAGCCGCCAACCGTTGTTTGAATCAACTGAAAAGGATGTCAGTATATCTTGACAAATGTGTGAAACCACCAGAGAGCTAATGTGATTGGAAAATCCACCTCGTTTAGCGGTGTGGATGTTAGGCCTTTTAGCTCAAGTGTGAACACGGCTAATGGGTAGGCCTACATTCCAAGCTGCTGGCCATTCCGTTACTACTATTTCATCAAAAGCACTTATCTCATCTATCTTCCGCAAACGGCTGGGTTGTATTGGACCAAACCAAATTAACAGAAGAAAACACTTTACTGGGCATTAAGGTATGAGGTTAAATGGTGTGAAATTCAATTCATGCCATCTGTTTCTCGGTGCATATTGTATTTTTGTATTTTCAGCCAGAGTAGCTATTTTCAAAGAGACCAAGTTCAGGAAATCAAAAGTGCACATTTGTAATAGCCTATTTATAATATCTTTCAATTTCAGATATCCCATTTGGCATGCCAGGGTTTATAGAGGAAATAGTGCTGAATGCGGAAGATTGGAGTAAAGGGCAAGACGACTCGTGTTCCAGGGACCCAGGATATAGGATCCCTTCTGGGACTATTTCCACCCATAATCGTTGTCTCATGGAGAAAAACATTATGGAAATATCTAGTCATAACTTGAGGAATATTTCTTCCCCACTCAATCAATATTTTCACATTTATCCCCTGAAAGATTATGTTTTTCTGCTTTGCGGGACGCCTGTAGGAGTGGTGAGGTAAGATGAGCTGACTGTAATTGATTTATCTCTGTTCAGTGGTGAGAAATATTTGCTTTATAAAATAAATTAGATTAGGTCGAGGTGATACACAATATAATGGATATTGTGCATAAAGACAAGTGGAAATGGATGAGAGAGGAGATAGATGATGAAAACTAAATCAAATATATGGCCTGAGTAGAAAATACATGAGCCTAGTAAGTTCAACAACAAAAAGTGAGCTTCAGAAAACTAGGTGAACAAGTTACTCACCCGTTAACAAGGGACACAATATGCAGATTCATTTAACCACTCAAACTGCTAACATCATGTGTGTATATATATATATATATATAAAATAGTGTGTAAGACAGTATATGAAAAGAAAAGGTGTGTACAGCATTAGTTATATAGGATGAGCCATGACTAGAATACAATATATACACAAAGTGGGTAAATTAGTATGTAAACAATATTAAAGTGACCAGTGTTCAATGAATACACATCAATACATCTCTGTGTATATTCAGAGTGTATCTAAATTATGTATTGCAGTTCAATCCAGCATGTCTATCATTCACAGACTTTGTATACCATTGGCAGATTTGTATTTGTATGCAAACAAAACCCGGTCATTTTGTTTTTGTACACAGTCATATGATGTGTGGTATAGAAAAGTACAATATTAGGGGGAGTATATCTCTGCAGATGATCTGTCTATCTGGTCAAAATCACTGAGACAGGTCTCCCTTCACCCTCTGGGGGTATGGATGACTTCTTATTATGTCTCCAGAGAAGCCTAGACTCAAATAAAGGTCCTGTCTATCAAATTACTATAGGCCGAATTAGGTATTTCTGGATGGGATCAAAATGAACCCAAATGACAACATTTTAGTCCATATTGATACAGAAACACTTAACAATGATTTCAATTTATTAAGAATATAATTTAAAAAAATATCCCTCTGGGGTGAAAATAACCCCAGTCGGTAGTTGTCCTTAGGCCTATATTGACAGTGAGAGCACAATCCTAAAAAAACAACAACGTTTTTTAAAATCCCTAATCTAGTCTGAATCACAGGCTGAGATGTGCGGTAATAACTTTACGCACAGCACACTTCCCCATGACGAAGACATGGGCTGTCTTTGAAGGAGCACTCCCTCTGCTTGCATATTTCCATCTTATAAGGCGTGCATTAAGAGCAACAGAGGAAGTAATTCAACACCTCCAGTGGACTCACACCATTGCTTCTAACATGACGAAATACGCCCAGCCACGCAGAACTGTTTATAAAGCACCACGTGGGACACCTGAAACAAATACTCAAACGTCGCTGTCATCATCACTAATGGCTGACACTCATAGATAATGAGTGGTGAGGTGGATTCTACCGCGCCCTAAGACCATAACTCACATGCTTTTTCCTAATTACACAGGAGGCACGCACACACACACCGCGCACAGGTGGCCAATGGACTACATCGGGTTTCCATTTCCTAATTACACAGGAGGCACGCACACACACACCGCGCACAGGTGGCCAATGGACTACATCGGGTTTCCAAGGGGCATTGCTCTTTCACACTCACGCACAATATTTTACTTTTTGAGTCAAGTGACAATAACTCTTTGTACCTAGTTTTCCCATGTTCTCATTTCTTTCCAAAAATACAAATTGTGATGATGTCTTCTTCCGTTGTTACAAGTAAAAAGTGGAGAGAAGGGAACATTGGGCTTGGCATCGATGTTCAACCTGCTGAGGGTTAATGAGCAGCAGACATCTTGGTTTCTCTGCTTTTCAGCCCCTGCGTAGAGGTGATTATTTTCTTTATGCTGGTCACTGGCGGTAAACTGAGCCGACCTAGAAATAGTGTTCATCCCAGACAGCACTGGTGTCTGTCAATAATGGGAAAGTTCAACCACAACATTGACAAGCGCAGCTCAGATAGAGAGATTTGTGGTGGCAGTGTTTTGTATGGGGTACAACAGTTCACAACTTTAGAACATGAGCTATTCGGCCTGATGCGTCTTCAGATTTAAGAGCTAGCATATCTATCATTCTATGATCAACTCAATAAAACCTGACCTAGATTTCAGAGGATTTCGACAGATTTATACAATAGAAGCACTCTCACACCAATCAATGCAGTTCCACACATCGTGCAATTCTCTCCTCTGTGATCCTGGGGAAAAAAAGAAATCTAAATTGACTCATGTGTGGTGTTCTACTGCCATCTAGTGGTACACAGGTGTCATGGCAAATAGGTGTCACCGACAGCGCAGCCGTGGTGGTTTTGAGGTCAGCCAGATTTATGGTGATGACAAATATATCTGAACAAGTGCCCTTTTGTGGGGAGCCATTCCTCCCAGCCCCCTGTAAACTAAAATAATGAAACCCTCAGCAAATAACTGTCTGAGATCAGCAATTCTGTTTGAAAAGTTCAGGAGATACTGTACACAGTTACTATCAAAATATGAATTTGAATAATGATTAATAAAATCATTGCTGCTTAAATTGCCAAAAAAAGAGAGATGTCAACACTTTTGAAAATGTTTATTTCAAAACATTTCCATGGCTTTGAAATATAACATGACTTACAAGACTTTCCAAAACATTGACCAAAAGGTCTGACTCCCTTTCACTTATAAATAAAACATCCAGCTTTAGATTGATTATATCAGTTGTGTTTTCCCTTTCCTGGAAGTTTACTATATGTAGTGACGACAAAATAGTTGCAAAGACAATTCTGTGGGGTTGATAAAATGGTCACATTTACAACATGTTGAAAGTTCCATCCCTGTCTGTCTATAACACACCACTTTAATCAGAAAATGCAGAAAATAAACCCATTGTTTTAGAAAGTAAACAAATGATCATTACGGCAACCACCAGTGGCAGCTTGTAATAGAAATAGTCATTTGTTGTAAGGAGTGTATGTATAGCACATATACTGTTCTCTAACAAGGAAAATGGTAGCAGGTACTCTAAGTTTGCCACGGCCATTTGATTTCTCTTTATTATCGCTACTGAGATGCACCTTGGGCTGTGTTGGCCTAGAAGGCTGTGTTAAAGACTGAAATAATAAATAGCTGAAAAGTGATGTTGTAAACTTAAATTAAACCTTCATAATATACAAGAACTAGAATTAAAAATACTTTTAGATTTAAAAGATGACTGTGTTTAAGTCGTGTGTTTGACTTCACCAAACTGTCCTCGTGCTGCAGGCTTCCAGTTCATCATGGCTGGGTGGGGGCTGCAGGCTTACAGGTCATCATGGCTGGGTGGGGGCTGCAGGCTTACAGGTCATCATGGCTGGGTGGGGGCTGCAGGCTTACAGTTCATCATGGCTGGGTGGGGGCTGCAGGCTTACAGATCATCATGGCTGGGTGGGAGCTGCAGGCTTACAGTTCATCATGGCTGGGTGGGGGCTGCAGGCTTACATTTCATCATGGCTGGGGGGGCTGCAGGCTTCCAGTTCATCATGGCTGGGTGGGGGCTGCAGGCTTACATTTCATCATGGCTGGGTGGGAGCTGCAGGCTTCCAGTTCATCATGGCTGGGTGGGGGCTGCAGGCTTACTACAGATCATCATGGCTGGGTGGGAGCTGCAGGCTTACAGTTCATCATGGCTGGGTGGGGGCTGCAGGCTTACAGGTCATCATGGCTGGGTGGGAGCTGCAGGCTTACAGTTCATCATGGCTGGGTGGGGGCTGCAGGCTTACATTTCATCATGGCTGGGTGGGTGCTGCAGGCTTACATTTCATCATGGCTGGGTGGGGGCTGCAGGCTTACAGGTCATCATGGCTGGGTGGGAGCTGCAGGCTTACAGTTCATCATGGCTGGGTGGGGGCTGCAGGCTTACAGATCATCATGGCTGGGTGGGGGCTGCAGGCTTACAGCTCATCATGGCTGGGTGGGGGCTGCAGGCTTACAGATCATCATGGCTGGGTGGGGGCTGCAGGCTTACAGGTCATCATGGCTGGGTGGGGGCTGCAGGCTTACAGTTCATCATGGCTGGGTGGGGGCTGCAGGCTTACAGATCATCATGGCTGGGTGGGGGCTGCAGGCTTACAGATCATCATGGCTGGGTGGGGGCTGCAGGCTTACAGTTCATCATGGCTGAGTGGGGGCTGCAGGCTTACAGATCATCATGGCTGAGTGGGGGCTGCAGGCTTACAGATCATCATGGCTGGGTGGGGGCTGCAGGCTTACAGATCATCATGGCTGGGTGGGGGCTGCAGGCTTACAGTTCATCATGGCTGGGTGGGGGCTGCAGGATTACAGTTCATCATGGCTGAGTGGGAGCTGCAGGCTTACAGTTCATCATGGCTGGGTGGGGGCTGCAGGCTTACAGTTCATCATGGCTGGGTGGGGGCTGCAGGCTTACAGTTCATCATGGCTGGGCGGGGGCTGCAGGCTTACAGTTCATCATGGCTGGGCGAGTGCTGCAGGCTTACAGTTCATCATGGCTGGGTGGGGGCTGCACTCTTACAGTTCATCATGGCTGGGTGGGGGCTGCAGGCTTACAGTTCATCATGGCTGGGCGGGTGCTGCAGGCTTACAGTTCATCATGGCTAGGTGGGGGCTGCAGGCTTACAGTTCATCATGGCTGGGTGGGGGCTGCAGGCTTACAGTTCATCATGGCTGGGCGGGTGCTGCAGGCTTACAGTTCATCATGGCTGGGTGGGGGCTGCAGGCTTACAGTTCATCATGGCTGGGTGGGGGCTGCAGGCTTACAGTTCATCATGGCTGGGCGGGTGCTGCAGGCTTACAGTTCATCATGGCTGGGTGGGGGCTGCAGGCTTACAGTTCATCATGGCTGGGCGGGTGCTGCAGGCTTACAGTTCATCATGGCTGGGTGGGGGCTGCCACTTGGGGTGATGCAGGCTTACAGTTCATCATGGCTGGGTGGGGGCTGCCACTTGGGGTGATGCAGGCTTACAGTTCATCATGGCTGGGTGGGGGCTGCCACTTGGGGTGGTGCAGGCTTACAGTTCATCATGGCTGGGTGGGGGCTGCCACTTGGGGTGATGCAGGCTTACAGTTCATCATGGCTGGGTGGGGGCTGCCACTTGGGGTGGTGCAGGCTTACAGTTCATCATGGCTGGGTGCCACTTGGGGTGGTGCAGGCTTACAGTTCATCATGGCTGGGTGGGGGCTGCCACTTGGGGTGGTGCAGGACGTAGTCTGCTGCTTCCAGCACCAGACGCATGAACTCCTCCACGTCAAAGGAGTAGTTGGTGAACTTCGGATGATCCCCCAGGGTGGGATGGTGACCCTGTGTGTGGTGAGTGGGGGAGGGGGGTGATGATGGAAAAGTGAGAGAAAGTCTTTATGAACACTGCACTCCAGGTCTGTTATTTGTGAGTGTGTGTGTGAGGCAGCGTGAGTGTGTGTGTGAGGCAGCGTGAGTGTGTGTGTGAGGCAGCGTGAGTGTGTGTGTGAGGCAGCAAGAGTGTGTGTACTAAAAACAAAATGACAGATGAGTGTGGTGATAAATGCTGAAGCTTCAGGTGAGCATTAGTCAGGTGTCTTTGGGAATCTGGGGCGGTGAGTTAGGTGGAGGTGGTGGCAAGAGTGGTGTTGGAGTTTCCCACCTTATCTTCTGGGAGCACTTTGTCCCTTTTCTGCCAAGTCACATATCGAATCCCCCGTAGCCGAGCCAGATCTCGATAGCAGCTCTCATCCTGACAGTTATATCTGTGGAGAACAGATGGAGACACTTCATCTCCTGCTCTCTCTCTCCTCTCTCTGTGGCGTCCGCCTCCTCGTCCTGCCTGATGAATGCCTGTTTAAATTAGGCCGTATTT
This sequence comes from Oncorhynchus masou masou, assembly GCF_036934945.1. Taxonomy (NCBI): domain Eukaryota; kingdom Metazoa; phylum Chordata; class Actinopteri; order Salmoniformes; family Salmonidae; genus Oncorhynchus; species Oncorhynchus masou. Next base: position 68,850,902 of record NC_088216.1, read on the forward strand.
CACCGCCATGCCTTGCGGCTAAGGGCTAACAGAGCACAGCATGCTGCCAGACCCACCCATCACACACATAGATACACAATACCATATCCAGCCCAGATATCACTCTGCCCTGTTATGCTTAAGCATACATGCCTTAAAGTACTACTTAAGTAGTTTTTGGGGGGTATCTGTATTTTACTATTAATATTTTTGACAACTTTTACTTTTACTTCAATACATTACTAATGAAAATAATGTACTTTTTACTCCATACATTTTTCTTGACAACTAAAAGTACTCGTTGAATGCTTAGCAGGACAGGAAAATGGTCCAATTCACACACTTATCAAGAGAACATCCCTGGTCATCCCTACTGCTTCTGATCTGGCAGACTTACTAAACACAAATGCTTTGTTTGTAAATTATGTCTCTGTGTTGGATTGTGCTCCTGGCTATTCGTAAATAAAAAATAATAAAACAATTGTGCTAATATAAGGAATTTGAAATTATTTATACTTTTACACTTAAGTATGTTTTAGTAATTACATTTACTTTTGACACTAGAGCATATTTCAAACCAAATACTTTTAGACAAGCAGTATTTTAGTGGGTGATGTTCACTTTTACTTGAGTCATTTTCTATTAAGGTATCTTTACTTTTACTTAATTATGACGATTGCATATTTTTTCCATCACTGCCTGTAGACCCGTACTGCCATCCATAGAGCATGGAAGGACAGATAGAGACAAGGATCCAGTGAGACAGACAGACCCAGAAACACAAAGACACAGTAAACCTGTTGTAGACCCACAGAGACAGACTGACAATTGTCACTCACAGCTCAAAGATGACGGCCCAATCAGGAAGGAAGAGCAGATGAGTAAGTCCTGCCCCGTGAATCCCGATGAAGATGTCAGAGTTGTGGGTAATGCTGAGCTGCTCCAGGAACGGAACGTCCCTACAAGACAAGACAAGACAAGACCAGAGGTCACCCAACAAGCACCTGCAGCACTCACGTCAAAAGCTTATATTTAAATTGAACTTACTACTTAACCCAATCCCCCGACAGACTTCAGTCCAACATACTATACTGTACATTCAATATTTACTCCACTCTAAAAGCGGTGTGTCAGACAATAAAATCCAGCTGTTACACAATTCCCTTTGTGCTGCTGCATTGTATTCTCCAGCATTACTATATAATCCAACCTTACTTCCCCTAAACTACGTCTAAAGAACACAAACTGTTCACTCACTTGTATTTGTAATCCACCACTCTGACCTCAAGTAGAGGCACAGTCTTCAGGGCGTTTGTGAGCTGTATGAACACAGTGAGATGCATTCTCCGATCAATGATAGCTCAAACAAACACAGAAACGGGCTGCATAAATCATAGGCATTTTACGCTGCCAGTTTATAGCAAATACCATTTTAAATGGCCAGTTAAGAGCTGGTGGAGGGGAGGGAGGGAGGGAGCAGAGAGTTGGCAGTGCTACCTCAGCCTGGACTCACCTCCTGCTGGTTCAATATCTTACGGTAGTCTGTGCTGCGTGCCAACAACGTCACCCGAATCCTCCCCTTCTGAAACACAGAACATAGGGGTGGTGAGATGATACTTACTGTGTGGCACAGTTGGTAAAGTGGAACATGGCCCCTGCAACGCCAGCATTGTGCGTTCAATTCTTGGGGCCACCTATAAGTAAGTGTGTGCATGCATGACTGAGATACTTTGTATAAAAGCATCTGGTAAATGGCATATCTTATTATAATAAAAATGACATATATATTTTATATGGTGCAGTAAGAGCAATTGCAACATCTGCAAATATTATGCTGATCTCATAATCTGACATATTAAGCCCATCCATAGCTTTTCAAGGACCTTCATTTAGACTTTATGTACTTGTAGAAAACTGCCACAACAAATAAGGTAAGGGGAAGTGGGAGTTTTCTACAGAACTTTTTTTTAAAGTATTGATAATTTATTTTTTACAAATATTATGTTCACGATAGAGCTACAGCCGAGCGGGCTGAGCTAACAAGGTCGAGAGCAAGCTTGTTATACAGCATTACCATCTCCTAGTGGCTAAAAGAGCTACAAAACTCCCTTTCAGTCTCACTGGCATTGTGCCATCTGAGGTGAAAATAGCCTGAGGAAGACAACTCCTGATGCTAAAAACAGAGAAACTGTGAAAGTGATCAGCCACAAACCACAAAGACTGCCAGGAGAACCCCAGAGGGAGTACACCAACACCGCATAGTGCTAAATACATGCCTTTACCAAACTATAAAACCTATTAGATGGATGAGATGAAACAGCAGTGTGTGCATAAGAAGAGCAGATATGATTCTGAGAAGAGCACAACGGTCTGGTGTCTCCCTTAGCCATTAATCAGAGGAATAAAAGGAGGGTCTGAAAGGGGCTGAGAGGGGGGTCAGGGCCAGGCACACCTCTCATTCAGCTGGGAGACGCTATCGCAAGCACCATCATCTCACAGGAAGCCTGTTAACATATTCTTAGCATCAGCCGAGAATACACAATGAGCTGCATCCTCGCAAACGTCTTCAATGGTCATAAAGATACAGTCAAATGCACTCAGTCTGTTGTCGTAAAGACCAGTGAAGCCTGTATCGGGGAGTTACAGACCAGTGAAGCCTGTATCGGGGAGTTACAGACCAGTGAAGCCTGTATCGGGGAGTTACAGACCAGTGAAGCCTGTATCGGGGAGTTACAGACCAGTGAAGCCTGTCGGGAGTTCAGTGAAGGGTAGTTACAGACCAGTGAAGCCTGTATCGGGGAGTTACAGACCAGGTGAAGCCTGTATCGGGGAGTTACAGACCAGTGAAGCCTGTATCGGGGAGTTACAGACCAGTGAAGCCTGTATCGGGGAGTTACAGACCAGTGAAGCCTGTATCGGGGAGTTACAGACCAGTGAAGCCTGTATCGGGGAGTTACAGACCAGTGAAGCCTGTATCGGGGAGTTACAGGGAGTTACAGACCAGTGAAGCCTGTATCGGGGAGTTACAGACCAGTGAAGCCTGTATCGGGGAGTTACAGACCAGTGAAGCCTGTATCGGGGAGTTACAGACCAGTGAAGCCTGTATCGGGGAGTTACAGACCAGTGAAGAAAAGGTGTGTGTGCGCCAACAAAGTGACCCGTGCTATGTGTGTGTGTGTGTGTGTGTTTCAGTGTGTGTGTATGTAGTTGTATGTGGGTGTGTGTGTGTTTCAGTGTGTGTGTGTGTGTAGTCGTATGTGGGTGTGTGTGTGTGTTTCAGTGTGTGTCTGCGTAGTCGTATGAGGGTGTGTGTGTGTGTGGTCAGTATTCCTTACCATGGGTCCATCCTGTGGAACGCTGAGTCGATATAGAACATGCTGGGAGAAGGCCTTGAACATCCCTTCACTGTAGCAGTCAGATATCTGCCATTAACATGCCAAGAAGAAAACATCCGATCCATTTGTATGTGTCCCTCACACGCACATACACACACACACACACACACACATGCACAGATAGAACAACACACAGTGAAATGTGTAATTTGATAGATATCTGCCAAATCCAAACATAATTCCATACACATGAAAAGACACATTTAAAATTCATGCAGAGCGCAGATCTGTTATTCACTCCTACAGGCCAGAGCACAGATATGTTATTCACTCCTACAGGCCAGAGCACAGATCTGTTATTCACTCAAACAGGCCAGAGCACAGATCTGTTATTCACTCCTACAGGCCAGAGCACAGATCTGTTATTCACTCCTACAGGCCAGAGCACAGAGCTGTTATTCACTCCTACAGGCCAGAGCACATATCTGTTATTCACTCCTACAGGCCAGAGCACAGATCTGTTATTCACTCCTACAGGCCAGAGCACAGATCTGTTATTCACTCCTACAGGCCAGAGCACAGATCTGTTATTCACTCCTACAGGCCAGAGCACAGATATGTTATTCACTCCTACAGGCCAGAGCACAGATCTGTTATTCACTCCTACAGGCCAGAGCACAGATCTGTTATTCACTCCTACAGGCCAGAGCACAGGTCTGTTATTCACTCCTACAAGCCATAGCACATCAGTCATACATTTAAACACCTGAATTTAAATAAATGATCAATATTTCACACCTCAAGGCTGCCCCCTAAACCTACAGTACCAGTCAAAGGTTTGGACACACTTATTCATTCAAGGGTTTTTCTTAATTTGTACTATTTTCTACATTGTAGAATAATCGTGAAGACATCAAAACTATGAAATAACACATCTGGAATCATGTAGTAACCAAAATAGTGTTAAATTCTTCAAAGTAGCCACCCTTTGCCTTGATGACAGCTTGCACACTCGGGGTATTCTCTCAACCAGCTTCACCTGGAATGCTTTTCCATCAGACTTGAAGGAGTTCCCACATATGCTGAGGACGTGTTGGCTGCTTATCTTTCACTCTGCGGTCGAACTCATCCCAAACCATCTCAATTGGGTTGAGGTTGGTGATTGTGGAGGTCATATGCAGCACTCCATCACTCTCCTTCATGCTCAAATAGCCCTTAAACAGCCTGGAGTTGTGTTGGGTCATTGTCCGGTTGAAAAATAAATTATACTTCCACTAAACCCAAACCAGATGGGATTGCATATCGCTGCAGAATGCTGTGGTAGCCATACTGGTTAAGTGTGCCGTGAATTCTAAATAACTCAAAAGACAATGTCACCAGCAAAGCATCCCCACAACATCACACCTCCTCCTCCATGCTTCACGGTGGGAACCACACAAGCAGAGATCATCCATGCACCTACTCTGCGTCTCACAAAGACATGGCAGTTGGAACCAAAAATCTCCAATTTGGACAAAAAGACATGTCCATTGATCGTGTTTCTTGGCCCAAGCAAGTCCCTTCTTCTTATTAGTGACCTTATTGCTGTCCTTTAGTAGTGGTTTCCTTTACAGCAATTGGACCATGAAGGCCTGATTCAAGCAGTCTCCTCTGAACAATTTATGTTGAGATGTGTCTGTTACTTGAACTCTGTGAAGCATTTATTTAGACTGCAATTTCTGAAGCTGGTAACTTTAATGAACGTATCCTCTGCAGCAGAGGTGACTCTGGGTCTTCCTTTCCTGTGGCAGTCCTCATGAGAGCCAGTTTCATCACAGCGCTTGATGGTTTTTGCGACTGCACTTGAAGAAACTTTCAAGATGTTTTTTAAATGTTCCAAATTGACTAACCTTCATGTCTTAAAGTGATGATGGACTGTTGTTTTTCTCTGCTATTTTAGTTGTTTTTGACATAATAAGGACTTGGTCTTTGACCAAATAGCTCTATCTTCTGTATACCACCCCTACCTTGTCACAACACAACTGATTGGCTCAAACGCATTAAAGGAAAAAATCCACAAATGAACTTTTAACAAGGCACGCCTGTTAATTGAAATGCATACCAGGTGACTACCCCATTAAACTGGTTGAGAGAATACCAAAAGTATGCAAAGCTGTCATCAAGGCAAAGGGTGGCTACTTTGAAGAAACTCAAATATAAAATATATTTTGATTTGTTTAACACATTTTTGGTTACTACATGATTCCATATGTGTTATTTCATAGTGTTTATGTCTTCACTATTATTCTACAATGTAGAAAATAGTAAAAATAAAGAAACACCCTGGAATGAGTAGGTGTGTTCAAACTTTTGACTGGCACTGTACGTATTTACATGTTACCATGTGTATACAAATCCCCTTGAAATTATCATTTAAATTACATAAGAGCTGGACACGATGAATACAAAACATAAATATTTGACCTAAATTGCATGTTATTACCAACCTGGATATCAGAAGATGCAGGAAAACGGAATGAGGAGGCGAGAAGTATGAACAAAAAAAAGCACGGACATAAAGTCTGCGTGATAAAAATAGGCAAACGCATGGAGTCAGAAAGGCAGGGACATCCCAAGAAGTTCAAAGGGATTCAGATTTACTCAAAGGCGGCGCAATTCTATCTCTATATTTTTACTACATAGGAGATACAGACAGAATACGTACCAAAGGTGTGTTATAGAACAGCCCATATCTCATCCTGGGGAGCAGGGAGAACACGGAATCTTTGAAGCACACCTGTTTCAAGGTAATGGACACGGTAAACAACCATGTACGACCACACTCGAATGCACATGCACGCACACACACACACACACACACACACACACACACACACACACACACACACACACACACACACACACACACACACACACACACACACACACACACACACACACACACACACACACACACACACTGAGCTTTGATTATTTTACCCTTTTAGTGTCAAATGTTTTCAGATGGATGATGTCATAGTCAGAGAAAGCCTTCCATGTCTCACTGAACAGATCCCCATATCCACTAAAACTCTGAAAAGGAAGAAACATACATAAGAAAGCCGACTTCGAAATTCAGTTGCTTCATCAAACTGGCTCAACTCAATTCCAGATTACATGGAGACTATTAAGAAACAGTGGTTGGTATTATGGTGTATGTTTCATTAGAACCTTTCCCAGCAGTCAGTCACCAGTTTACCTTACAACTTGTGTTGTTTGTCAGATGAAAGGCCCTTCCTTTCCTTCTCGCTGTCATTTTCTCTCCCTCCCTCTATTTCTTTACCCTCATCCTTCACTTCCACAGCCAGAGGGGGGAACAATGGACAGGATAAGGTTTCCCATAAATCATTCTGTTTTTCACCTACTACTTCCTGTTGACCCCCTCCGCACACAAGTAGTCACATGTAAAACACAGCACCGCCATACACAACCCTCTGGTCAACAACCATACTAACACTTCTTTACACAACCCTCTGGTCAACAACCATACTAACACTTCTTTACACAACCCTCTGGTCAACAACCATACTAACACTTCTTTACACAACCCTCTGGTCAACAACCATACTAACACTTCTTTACACAACCCTCTGGTCAACAACCATACTAACACTTCTTTACACAACCCTCTGGTCAACAACCATAGTAACAGTTCTTAACACAACCCTCTGGTCAACAACCATACTAACACTTCTTAACACAACCCTCTGGTCAACAACCATACTAACACTTCTTTACACAACCCTCTGGTCAACAACCATACTAACACTTCTTAACACAACCCTCTGGTCAACAACCATACTAACACTTCTTTACACAACCCTCTGGTCAACAACTATATTAACACTTCTTTACACAACCCTTGGTCAACAACTATATTAACACTTCAACCCTCTGGTCAACAACCATACTGGTAACACTTCTTTACACAACCCTCTGGTCAACAACCATACTAACACTTCTTTACACAACCCTCTGGTCAACAACCATACTAACACTTCTTTACTCTGGTCAACAACCATACTAACACTTCTTTACACAACCCTCTGGTCAACAACTATATTAACACTTCTTTACACAACCCTCTGGTCAACAACTATATTAACACTTCTTTACACAACCCTCTGGTCAACAACCTTCTTTAAACAACCCTCTGGTCAACAACCATACTTCTTTAACACCCTCTGGTCAACAACCATTTTCTTTACACAACCCTCTGGTCAACAACCATACCAACACTTCTTTACACAACCCTCTGGTCAACAACCATACTAACACTTCTTTACACAACCCTCTGGTCAACAACCATACTAACACTTCTTTACACAACCCTCTGGTCAACAACTATATTAACACTTCTTTACACAACCCTCTGGTCAACAACCATCAACAACCATACCAACACTTCTTTACACAACCCTCTGGTCAACAACCATCAACAACCATACCAACACTTCTTTACACAACCCTCTGGTCAACAACCATACTAACACTTCTTTACACAACCCTCTGGTCAACAACTATATTAACACTTCTTTACACAACCCTCTGGTCAACAACCATACTAACACTTCTTTACACAACCCTCTGGTCAACAACCATACTAACACTTCTTTACACAACCCTCTGGTCAACAACCATACTAACACTTCTTTACACAACCCTCTGGTCAACAACCATACTTCTTTCTGTACAGTACATACAGCTTTGAACAAAACAACAGCTTGCAACATGGTGGAATCTCCAATTAGCCTATGGAGGGCCCAGCGGTGTCCTCAACAGATTTCTTGCACCTATCCAGTCCTCTCAGATCAGTGAAATGCACCTATCCAGTCCTCTCAGATCAGTGAAATGGATACGGGCTGCAGAATGTTGTACCTACCGTATCCCACATCAGGATATTGATGTTTCTGCTGAAGGAGTTGTTGATGTGCTGGGAAATGTACAGGTTGACAAAGTCACAGAAATGATGGTACATGTTCACCCCTGTGAAAAAGGCACATTCAGGTTTGTCCATCACATCTCAGTACATCTGTTACTGTGTCACTAGTTCTACACTGTACATAAACAGAAAATAAGTTATTTGACATTGTACTAAAGGCATGAAGATTGTACCCACCTGCGTCAAGCTTCATGAATACAGTAGGTTTCTCAATGATGATGTCACAATGCTCTTCATCTGTGGGGTTGAAGTCCAGCTCTGTGTATGCCTGCAGTTCAGCATACCTTGGGAAGGAAAAAGAGTGTATTTCAGAGAGTTTCATGTATGTGTCATTCATCAATCAATCAAATACTTTTGTTACAAAGTGAAATGTATTTAGAAAGAAGAAACCTTGATATGAATCTGACAGTTCAGGGAGGGGCATAAGGATTCTCTGTGTTGTCTCACCAGGACTGCAGAGGGCTCTTGTGCTCTCCTTCTGCGGCCAGCGCTCGGCTGTTCAGACTGCAACGCCCCCCAATCTCCCCCTCCTGGAGAAAGTCCTCCTTATACCTGCAGAGAAAACACAGGTGTGTCTCACACTTCTTTAATTTGATAATAATTTATTTCATTAGTCTAAGAAAAGTGGCTGCAATATTGCCTATCCTGTCTTTTAGTTTGATGAAGATGAAGGGACAAGCAAATGGAAGAAACAGACCCAAAATAAACTACAGCTAGGGAATTCTTCCCCTGACATGGTCCACAAAGGAAAACAAGGAAACCAGATGGGTCGCGAGACAGGAAGTATCAACCAAGGTGCACTGACCTCTCATGACCCCTGCGAGGGTTCCTCAGGTCCAGGTACAGATTGGTCGCCCTGCAGAAGCGAGTGTGGCTGGAGCATTTCAGAGATGAATCTCCCTAGAAATAAAATGTAAGCATTTAGCAAATGCCTTTTCTGTTTTTCCCTGTGGATCCCTGAGTCCTCTGTGTGCAGCTGCACCAAGGGATGGCAGGGTCTTACAGGATTGGTGGCCTTGCAGAGGGTCTTCATCTCACTGAGGCGCTCCATGACATAACCAAAGTCTGCCTGTTTCCAGAACAGCTCCTGGGCTGCCTCCACTGAGCTAGCCCTAGGGAGGACAAAGAGCTCTGTTAGGCCAAACCAGCTGCAGAAATACATTATGCACATCCACATGTATGACAGGAGTTTGGCACAATATGCTAATGAATAAAAAGAAATGCAGAGAGGGGGATTGTGTTGTACCATCCAGAGTCGATCTTGGTGCAGACAGGATAGCCAAAGCGGTTCTCTGGGGCACAGTTCTTCTCATACCCCCAGCAGGACGACACATCCTGCAGAGCATCCTGTCGTAAAACATTAAGGGTGGGGGAGGGGGAGAGACGCACTAAAGATGTGCTAACACACATTTGCATAGACCATGAAAGTCCACACTAAACAGCTACTTGTACCATCATGATACACATAAAAATCTGTGTGTGGTCACTGTCCAAAGCTTTAAATTTGCAATAATTGTAAACTTAAGTTCTTAACATTTTTGTCATTCTCTGTCCACAAGACTGGCTGCTTAGAAAATAGATTCACCTTGACAAAAATTCAACTGAGTTCAAGAATTTAAAAGAGCGAATCCCACTCCACAGTTTGAATGATGACACCCAACATGGTACGATACCCAACATAATAACACAGTGATAATAACACAGTGATAACAACACAATAACACAGTGATAATAACACAATAACAGTGATAATAACAGTGATAATAACACAATAACACAGTGATATTAACAGTGATAATAACACAATAACACAGTGACAATAACACAATAAGTGATAACAACACAATAACACAGTGATAATAACACAATAACACAGTGATAATAACACAATAACAGTGATAACAACACAATAACACAGTGATAATAACACAATAACAACGTGATAATAACACAATAACAGTGATAATAACACAATGATAATAACACAATAACACAGTGATAATAACACAATAACAGTGATAATAACACAGTGATTATAACAGAAATAATAACAGTGATAATAACACAATAACACAGTGATAATAACACAATAACACAGTGATAATAGCACAATAACACAGTGATAATAACACAATAACAGTGATAATAACACAACAGTGATAATAAAACAGTAGCTCACCCTGTACTATTAAAAACAATGAAAGTGCAGTTCTTACTTTAAAAGGGCAGAGTGGGTCCTCTCGACAAAGCCTGGCCACTCTCTTGTTAGTGTGGAGGAAGTAGGGGATATGGTGCTGTGGCAGCGCGAGGCTGCTGTAGTGGAGTGGTGGTTTGTGGCTGGTGTTCTCAGCCTCGTCGGCAGCTACCACAGTGTAAGTACAGACCATGACCAGTGCTACCAACAGCAGCATAGTCAGTCCCACAGAAACACATGGGAGAGTCGCCTTGGCTTACCTCACAGCACAACCCAAACTCTGTGGAAAGAGAGAGAAAAAGAGACAGAGAAAGAGATGGGGAAATAAAGTGCAATAGAGGCAGATACACTGTAATCTAGGCTAGAGATGTATACTGCAGTTTACAAGAGTGTGGGTATAGACCATAGTGTGGGAACCTGCCGAGGCGGATCTGAACTCCATATAGGAGAGGTCCTAGTGAAGGAAACATTAGTGACCCTTTTCCTACCATTGTTTGAGAAAACAAGTGTGGGACCTGTATGACATGTGACCCATAAGAACACAGCTACCAAAAAAGGTCAGACTGGAAGAATATCCACATAACATCATCATATTATAGTCCCATGCTTCTGTGCTTGTCCTGGGGGAAAAAAACTTAATGGTGGAAAATGTGTTTGTTGATGCATATGCTGACACAACCAAAGACTGCTGAGCAAAGCAAAACGTTAAATACAGTATACAGTTGCCTAGCCTGCTTTACACACCCGCTGAGAGACTTTTTTATTTTATTGGTGGAACAATGAGCCAAATGTCTGAGATGCTTTTGAGTCCGTGGGAAAATGCCATAAGGCTTCAAAACATAAAGATGCTCAAGTTGTTAGTGGGCTATATGTAAGTTCAGAGCCTTGAATAATAACACCAACAAGCTATATGTGGGATAACGTAACTACGACATCCGTTTCTGTTGTAAAATGTTGTTCCCTGACGCTATTAAGTTAGCCGTCTAGACTTCTCTTAGGGAGTGTCGCTGGCCGTCTATTGTACCTAAGTAATACATTGCGCATCCAGAACACAATCGTTTTGTTGAATGCTACAATGTAAACCACACCATAAACTATACAGCACAGTGACACATTGTATCCCATTTTAACTAGTTATCCAGCTACAATATAATTATCTGTAGCTTACAGGAAGGGAACGACTATCTCCGCTCGTTAACAAGTTGCACCGATATTATTAATACACTCACTTTGCAAAACGCCCCTAAAATGTCTGGACTAGAATATTTATTTGCATTGCTGGACAAATCATCATCACTGTGCTCCCGCTACGCAGACATCGACAGCTTGCAACATTCTTGGTGGCACCGCTTTTGCTGGTACACCGTACAATTGACTGCAATCCGAGTAAAAAGGGTGACAGCGAAAGTATAGAACCAGCAAACTTCGAAAAACTACTTATCGGATTTATCGATTAAACTACACATGAAACCTGGCGCTTACCTTCTGCAAACAAAAATGTATGCTCCAGGTCGCCATAACACCGGAAACCTTTCACCGGCATGCAGTATATTATTAGTCACAAGGTGGAGTTGTAGGATGCAATTCAGACTTGCAGAAGTGCAACTGTTTTTGCCTACAATTCTGCAACAATAAAAAAGAAAACCACATCAAGAATAAATCCCCACCCCATATTTATTTACAGACTCTACATTTTAGACCCGAGAATCTGGTAAATTAACAGTGTTTCTAACTTCATGTCTATGTCTATGCTCCATGATTTGTGAAGAAACCTGTAAACTATTGACTACATACCACTGTGCAATATTCTTTCTTTTTGATACATTTTTATAACAGTTAATTGTTTGAATTTGGACAGAAACCCAGCAAGGGAAAGACCAAACATTTTAGAGTAAACATCAATCTTATACCATTATCTATGTTAACATGAGATTAAATAGCTTTCTTTTTAAATTAAAGAAAATGCCTCAGATATCTGCAGATTACCCTTGCCTTGCCTCAACACAGCTTAACTTTCAATTCTACAGATTTCCTAGTCCACTGATACACACCAAGGGCAAGGTTTGGTTGTCTACACGTGACACCTCTGAAGCAAATGCAAACAAGCAATATATACAATCTTTACTCTTTCTGTTCTTTCATCCTAAAGTAAGATGTACAGTTTTCAGAAACATACACACTGATGACAATTAGGATGCTGGGGTCAAGGGGATTGAGACTGTCAATATAACTTGATAGTCCATTCTGAATCATCCCACTACACAGAAAGTGAAAAAGGAAGCCAGTTGATCACAATAAAGGACAATGACATCTAAAACAATCTGTTTAACAGGCTGTTGGGTTATGAATCAATGCAAAGGAACTAGTAAATGATGAATGTAGAATATTAATTGTGACTATCCTTCATATCTGTACATGTTAAGATATTGATTTGTTACCCATCATTTCCCACTTAAATAGTTTGATTCTAATTGTTAAAATAATATGACAGATTTTCAAATGTCCCTTCCTTTAGAGACAGTGATGGAAAACCTAAAGAAAACAATAACTGTTCTGTAATCAGAAATAAAAAGGTGCATTAACTCTTCTTTTCCCATCCTTTACAGTAAATGCACTTTTACAAAAAATGGTTTATTGTATCTGTGTATGGTCTGGATGTTAGATGGAACAGTCTACTTCTGGTTCTTGAGCAGTTCGTCAATCTGGGTTTTGAACATGTTCTTGACGTCCTCCAGGTCGAGTCTCAGCTCCTCTGCCTCCTCAGCCTTCTCTCCATACATCTGGAGGATGGTGTTGTGTCTCTGCTCCAGCTCCTACAATAGTCAGTCGCACAACACAGGCTCAGAGGACAACACTAGATCTATATAGTCACAAGAGGGTTTACTAATGGTAACTCATCTTGTGAGATGTCAGTTTTCACATAACATCTTGGTTTTTGATTAAAGAATCACAACAAGGATTGACCCTAATATGATTACAATGGCTTGGTGGCACTTGTATTTCACTGGGTTGGTGGGACTTGTATTTCACTGGCTTAGTGGCACTTGTATTTCACTGGCTTAGTGGCACTTGTGTGAACACTTCTCCTCACCTGAAGTTGTACTTTCAGTGTGGGGATCTCCTTCACACTGTCCTCCATCTCCTCATTCTGATTGGTCAATCTGACCATCTCCTCCGCCATGGACGAGCGAGTCCTCTCCAGACTAGCGATCTCCAGCTAAGGGAGAAAGAGATGAGAGAGGGAGGGAGACGAGAAGCAAGAGGTAATATCCTGGCAAGCATTGTTTTTCAACAACAGTATATTTGTAAATCACTTCATTGAAAACCAGAAGGCATTTAAAGAAATGCATGTAGGACACTTCCAACGGCAGTCCTCAAAGCAAGGTGTCAGACAGGCAGCTAGTACCTGTAGCTGTGCTATCTCTCCCTCTCGGAGTTTGAGCTGGGATTGCAGGTTCTCTATGATGCTGGAGCCTCCACTGAGCCGAGCCGCCTCATACAGGTTGGTCCCACTCATAGACATCGTCATCGTCCCCAATGAGTGACCCAGAGAGTCCTCCTGACGAAATTCAAAACAGGTCTGTCTTGTTAACCATCCAACCTCAAACGAACCAAATATGCAAACTAGTTAGGATTTGGCCCTTTGTCATATGTTCCCTATTCATCTTACTTAGCTGCATGTAATAAACAAAAAAAACAGAACATTCTAGGTCACCATCCCAAATACAGGGCTAGAAATGGAAGTCTGGCTGGGTACGAAAGCGTAAAAGGTGTGCCTGTGGCAAGTACCTGGGAGAAGGAGGAGTGCAGGCCGGCGTGGTCTACCCCACTGATGGAGCTGGAACGGGACAGGGAGGGGGTGGATGAGGCTGGGGGCTCACCCACAGAGTGAACCAATACCTTCCGCTCCTCATGACAGAGAAACATCATATACGTCAGTCTCACTCCACACAGATTGATTTAAGAACAGACACACACGGCTGGTCATTGATATAGAACTTACATTGATAAATAGATCTACCTTTTCCTTCAGGGCCTCTTGTGCTAGGTAGCATTTCTTCTTCTCTTGCTCCACCTTCATTTTCTCCATCTCCAGCTGATTGGTCAGGAGGAGCTGGCGGGAGGAACAGAGAAGGTTACAGTTGTGTAAGAAGTGTTGTTCCATTACTGCAGGGTGAGTAGGGCAGGGGAGGGAACATACCTTCTCCTTCTTGGCCTCCTCCTGTGTTCGAGTGTGCTCTCCCCTCAGATTCTCCAGCTCCACATGCTCCCTACACCATAAGGATGACAGGAAATGGCCATTAATGGAAAGGCTCCAAAGCTTTGTAATGGATAGCTGCTCGGTCCAACTTAAGGAAAGTAGAGGCAACTGACTACTATGCAACAGTTATAGTCTCACAAAACCTATGAAAAAAGCCCCCCAGTACCTGCTGCTGTCATCCTCCAGTTTCTCCCGCCTGGTCTTCTCTGCGTCCAGCTGACCGTGGAGACGCCCTTTCTCTTGTCGAAGCAGGGAATTCTGGGACTCCAGTGAGGCCAGCTGGGCCTTAATAGCCATCAGCTCCTCAGTTGCTGCACGCTCCTTTTCCACAGCAACAGCCAGCTGGGCCTGTGCTTCCACTGTTGAGTTAAAGGGTGGGAGGTTAAAGGAATTACATATAAAACATTTTTTTTTTTTAAATAGGAACAATCGGTTGTCCAGAGGAGACTCTTAAAAAGCTTGTTACAAACTAGAGTAATTTTTGAGAGTAACCTAGTCGATCTGAGATGCTCTTCTCCAGTTTCTCCCATGATGCCGTCTGGCCCCCCAGCGAGGCCTGCAGGTTCTCAATCTGTCTGAGCAGCGGCCGCGTTGCAGAGGTAACACTCTGACTCAGCTCTTGGTTCCTGGTTTCCGCCCCCTGCAGTCTCTATGGAGACAACCAGCAAACACATCAGTGTGTGACCTTTGACCCCTAATACAAGCACGGCTTCCCCTTACAGACAACTCCAAAGAAGTCATGAGTGTCTCTTACCTGCTGCACGTCACTGATCTCCTCCCTCAGGTAGTCTTCTTTCCTGGCCTGCTGCTGTTCAGCCCTCTGCAGAGCCAGCCGCAGATCAGCCACCTGGTTGACCAGAGCATCCTGCTGCATGCGGGCCTCCTCCTGGGCCTTCACCAGGGCCAGAGCCAGCTCCTCCTTGGCCTGGGTCTCCCTGCTCAAAGCAGCCTCTTGGGCCTCGCTGGCATGGCTTGCCTTGGCTTTGTGCAGTGTAGCCAGTTCCCTGAGATCACAGACACACATTTACATTTTAATCATTTAGCAGACGCTCTTATCAACAGTGACTTAAAGGAGCGATTCGGGTGACTTGCTAATCGACAGATTCTTCACTAGTGCGCTCAGGGATTCGAACCAGCTACCTTTCAATTACTGGCCCAACGCTGTTAACTTCTGGCTACCTTACGCCACATTACACTGACTTGGATATACTGTGTGAGTTGGTGCTTCTGTGACCGTCTTTACCCGGCAGAACGTTATGTCTTTGTGGCTTTTCAAAATGACAAGCACATTGCACGTCTGAAGCAGGAATAAGAAAAGTAGGGTGGAGTGAGTTATTATTTCACCAGTGCGAGTTATACTAGTAGAGTGGAGTACAGAATGTATACCCACTTGTAGGAGTTGTCGAGGGCAGCCTGCAGGCTCCTGTTGTTTTCCAGGAGTTCCTCTGAGTCACTCTGGAGTTTGGTCATGTCCTTCTCCTGGCGCTCCACCACCACGTTCAGCTTCTTAATGTTGTCCCTGTGCTGCTTCTCCACTTCCTCCTTCTCATCCAGAACCTTCAAACACATACAGCCAGGCAGGGTTAAATA
Source organism: Oncorhynchus masou masou (assembly GCF_036934945.1). Taxonomy (NCBI): domain Eukaryota; kingdom Metazoa; phylum Chordata; class Actinopteri; order Salmoniformes; family Salmonidae; genus Oncorhynchus; species Oncorhynchus masou. The sequence continues at coordinate 68,867,242 of NC_088216.1, forward strand.
CCAAATGGGCTTTCAGGATCAGGGTACACTTTGATGACTACTGAAGTAATGTGATTGTTCAATAAAATCCTTAAAATTTAAAATATATACACTACCATTCAAAAGGTTGGGGTCACTTAGAAATGTCCTTGTTTTTGAAAGAAAAGCACATTGATGTCCATTAATATAACATCAAATTGACCAGAAATACAGTGTAAACATTGCTTATGATGGTAACAGACGCCTCACAAGTCCTCAAATGGCAGCTTCATTTAGTAGTACAGTGAAGAGGCGACTCCGGGATGCTGGCCTTCTGGGCAGAGTTCCTCTGTCCAGTGTGTGTTCTTTTGCCCATCTAATCTTCTCTTTTTATTGTCCAGTCTGAGATATGGCTTTTTCTTTGACACTCTGCCTAGAAGACCAGCATCCCGGAGTCACCTCTTCACTGTTGACATTGAGACTGGTGTTTTGCGGGTATTATTTAATGAAGCTGCCAGTTGAGGACTTGTGAGGCGTCTGTTTCTCAAACTAGACACTCATGTACATATTCTCTTGCTCAGTTGAGCACCGTGTCCTCCCACTCCTCTTTCTATTCTGGTTAGAGTCCATTTGCGCTGTTCTGTGAAGGGAGGCTCAAAATGTAGTAGTACACAGAGTTGTACGAGATCTTCAGTTTCTTGGCAATTTCTCACATGGAATAGTCTTCATTTCTCAGAACAAGAATAGTCTGATGAGTTTCAGACAAAAGTTATTTGTTTCTGGCCATTTTGAGCCTGTAATTAAACCCACAAATGCTGATGCTCCAGATACTCAACTAGTCTAAAGAAGGCCAGTTTTATTGCTTCTTTAAATCAGAACAACAGTTTTCAGCTGCGCTACCATAATTGCAAAAGAGTTTTCTAATGATCATTTAGCCTTTTAAAATTATAAACTTGGATTAGCTAACACAACATGCCATTGGAACACAGGAGTGATGGTTGCTGATAACAGGCATATGTAGATATTCTATTTAAAAAATCTGCCGTTTCCAGCTATAGACATTTACAACATTAACAATGTCTACACTGTATTTCTGATCAATTTGATGTTATTTTAAATGGCCAAAAATGTGCTTTTCTTCCAAAAACAAGGACATTTCTAAGTGACCCCAAATTTCCACTGACCTGCTGTAGGTGTTTGAGCTCTTCCTCCTGATCTTTCAGCTTCTTGTTCTGTTTGGTGATTTTGGTCTCGCTCTCCTTCTCCTTCACACGCAGCTTCTTGATGATGTTGGAGTGCTGCAGCTGCTGCTTGGACAGCTTCTCACCCTCCTCCAGCAGTTCGCGGATCTGCTCCTCCTTCTCTCTGATGATCTCCATAGTCTCGTTGGAGTTCAGTCTGGTGGACAGCTCTTCCCTCATCCCCTTTATCTCCTCCGGAGGAAACATAACAGTAAAATAGGCTGGAGAGGCTTTGTGCATAATGTGACTATCATGGTCACTAATTTTCAGTTATTTGACTCAATGATCATAAATCAATTCTTATGGGGGTAGAGTAACCAGGGACAGTAATACCTGACACAGACAGAGATATCGGTTTGTGTTTTACCTTCTTGGCAATATCCCTCTCCTTGCACGCTAGCTGGGCTTTCCTCTCTGTGTCTGCGATGCGCTGGGTGAACTCCTCCTTCAGAGACTGCACACTGGAACTCTCCTCCTTAAGACCTATCACCTCACTGCAACACACAGAGACTTCTCAGTCTCTTAAAGGACCATCCTTATCTATAGACTATACTTCACCATAGACACAACCAGACAAACTATTTGCTATTTACTTTACCATTCATGTATAGATGGGTTAGCTGTTTAGAAACAAAACTGACACATGCGAAACTATGGGGCAAAACAGACATGGTTGGCTTAGATTGTTGACAACATGTAACCTATATTTCATCTCCAAATGTTTATTGAAAACAAATACATTTGCACAATTAGCACTAGTCTCTCACATACATTATTCCAACATAAAAACTAGCTGAAACAAGACACCTGCGATTCCCCACATGACAGATTCTTGTCATTATTGCTAGCTATCTGACCGTTCAGAATCATAACAAAGCACAGCTTCAGGCTTTGGACATCATTTTTGTGACTTTGTCAGCCAACCCGTCTATAGAGCATGCTGAGTGTACAAAGCATTAGGAACACCTACTTTTTCCACGACAAAGACTGACCAGGTGAAAGCTATGATCCCTTATTGATGTCAGTTGTTAAATCCACTTCAATCAGTGTAGATGAAGAGGAGGAGACAAGTTAAATAAGGATTTTTAAGCCTTGAGACAATTGAGTCATGGATTGTGTATGTGTGCCATTCAGAGGGTGAATTGGCAAGACAAAATATTTAAGTGCACTTGAACAGGGTATGGTAGCAGGTGACAGTCACAACGGTTTGAGTGTGTCAAGAACTGCTACGCTGCTGGATTTTTCACGCTCAATAGTTTCCTGTGTGTATCAACAACGGTCGACCACCTAAAGGACGTCCAGCCAACATGACACAGCTGTGGGAAGCATTAGAGTCAACATGGGCCAGCATCCCTGTGGAACGCTTGACACCTTATTGAGTCCATGCCCCCCCCCACGAGGCTGTTCTGAGGGCAAAAGGGGGTGTAACTTAATATTAGGAAAGTGTTCCTAATGTTTTATACACTCAGTGTATTTCCATAGGTGTGTTTGGAGAGTGCTTCTTTCTGCTCTTACAATGCATTTAAGAAATGGGTTTTAAACATTGTCAGGATCTTTATACTCACTCTTTAAGGTTGTCACACTCCTCCTCCAGCCTGGCTTTGTCTTTGCTGACTGACAGCAGCTGTAACTCCCTCTTCTCAAGGCGGCTTGACAGCTCATCAATTACCTACAAAGAAATGATTTTCCACAAACCACCGCATTGAAAACACTGACAAGGCACCTTAATAAATTATTAGTACTTAATTCTTGTCTCACAGTCTCCATCAAATGTGTTGTTCAAATTGAGGTGCACATTGTTTAATTCATGATGGTTTGGGAGAATGCATCTTATCCACAGTGACTATTTACTTTAGCATATGAACAGGAATGTCCAACCAGGTGTTTTACTATTCTGCTCTCCAGGCGTTGGTATTTAAAAAAGGGGACACACCAACTCATACACACACAAGCAGTTCATTAAAAAGTGCTGTTACAAGTCACAAAGGTCATATTCTGAACAGGTGTGTTACCTTTTGAAGCTCCAGAATCTGACATGTTGACACCCCTCTTTTCTCTTCCGTTATTGGTGGGGGCAACTGTTCCTCATGGTCAGGGGTGGGACCTGACAGCGTGACGTCCGCCTCTGATTCCTGTTCTATTAGGTCCTCGGGCTGCTCGCTGTTAACAGGTGTGGCACTGCGACCACTCTCCTCCATCTCATTCTCATCCAGAGACTGATCCTTCATTGTTTCTGTTAGCCCCTCTTCATCCTCTTCCTCCTCCTGCTGCTGCTGCTTCTCCTCCTCTTCTTCTTCCCGTTCCTGTGCAGTGGTTGCCACTCTAACAGGCAGAGAAGGCGTGGGCCCTGCGGTGACAGATGCCAGTGTCCGGCTCCCTGGGATCTCATCATCAGAATTGACTTCGCTGACACTGCGGCTGTCCAGGGACTGCATGCTGAACGAGTCGATGCGCTCAAAGGCATCTGAGGAGGATCCACAGCTCTCGGTCAGCTTGGGGTAGTCCTCTAAGCGGGGGAAGTCCCCACAGGCAGAGGCTGAGAGAAGTTGGAAGGAGCCCTGCATCAGGTGGAGGCCTGCTTTGGCCTCTGCTATCTCCTGCCTGGAACTGGCTGAACTCTCGCTCTGTACACTCTCATGGTCCAAAACCTCAATATCACTGGTGGTGGAGGTGCCTGAGGAGAAGGCGCTGACAGGAGGAGAGGGGGTGTTGCTCTGTCTGTCCTCAGATTTAGGGGAGGGTGTGTCACTCTGCCTGTCCCCCGCTTTGGGGTCTTTGGCCTCCAATAAGATTTCCATAGGGGGTGTGGGAGGAGATGGATTGAAGGGGGGCTCTAGTTCAGTGTTGACGGTGGGTTCAGAGATGTGATCATCATAATCATGTTGGGTTTCTGAGGGAGTAAATGGTTGTTCGGTTCGTGCATCCTCAGAAACAGCAGTTGTATCATCCACAGTTGATTCTATCCAGCTCTCACTGATTAGTGGACTGTCAGTGCCATCAGGAGAATCACCCTGAGCCAGGACTGGAGGCTCTGGTGTCTGAACGAGAACAATTTCAGAGGAAGACCATAGACTAGAGGACTCAGTCAGGACAGCCTGGTTCTCAGTAGCTTCCTGGTCTTCCAGTCTGTTGGTCTCTGTCAGGCCTGTCTTGTGAGGGTCCACGTCGTCCTTGTCCTCCTCATCCTTCTCCTGTGGCCGCCTGTGGGACTTGGTGGGCGGCACAGATACGACCTGAGTGTCCATGACACCCTGGAGCTCTCCTGAGGGCAGAAAAGCACTGAAGAAGTTCTCGGTTTCATCTACAACCATGCGGGTGACAGGGGTCGTGATGGCCTCAGATGATGGGGGGAGAGTTGTGGTGCATTCCTCCGGGGGAGAGTCCCATTGTGTCATCCCCCATCCACCGCTCAATGGAGTCTTCCCTGGTAGATCTAACGTGAAAACCCTTGTTGGTTAATGTCGAGAAGATAAGGTCATATAAACTCCCAAGCATATCACATATTAGCTTTATTGGGTAGAGTACATTATACACCTCTTTATGACTACCTTCTTTATCAAGATGACTAGTGTCTTGCTTCCATTGGTAATCACATCAATAATGTTCAAACGAAAAAGGTTGTATAATGTTGACCCCAAAACAACAGCACACTGACATGCTAAGCTAGCTAGATAACGTTATTTTACCTACCGTCATAAGGCATTACCACTGTGTCACCCCATTCGTCTTCTTTAATGTCCAGTACTCGGTCGATGGACTTCTGAGCTGTTGTCAAAGCTTGTTTGGCAAAGCTTGACAGTTGGGTAGAACTGAACCAACTCATAGCGGTCTATTGCTAGCTAGCTAACGTTAGTGACCAGGTTAGCTAGCTAGGAGTATGCACTTTCAAATGAGGTTAGCTAACAATATAGTTGACTTATGACAATCTCGATCTGGTATAGCTAAGTTTTGTTACTCCAAAAAAGGAAATGCTAAGCAGCGAGTTGTCTAACTTGGCTACTTGGCTAACGTTAGCTGGTTAGGCAACTAATGTTAGCAAGCTAACAACAATCAGGCAAACCTTTCATCGATTCACGTCAAAGAATACTCCATAGAGAAAGCTCGGTAATCCATAAAGTGCAATGAAACGCCTTGCCTCAATCATGACATGTTTAAATATTATGCTGCTTCATGAACCGTCTTTCGCCTGCACCGTCGATTTGTTTTGGTATTTTTGGCGACTGGCGAGCTGAGCGAGGTACTTCCTGTCCACGTAGCAGCAACCACACACATGTGACGTCATGCTAACGTCTGATGAAGTGGAGGCTCCTGTCCTGAAGGGCCCACATGCGTTTCTCGAAGGAAGAATGATTACTGGGTAACTCTGTTGACATTCACCAAACTGGAACTGTGAGTACTACCAAGAGTACAGTTAATGTAATGCCACGAATAAATGTACCGTTCGAACTACAACTGATGAACGCTTGCCAACTAAAAAAGGAAGGAAATAGATGTGTTCTACTGTTAACCACCGCTCCCTCAGCAGAGGGTAGTTTTCCGTCGGAGTAATCGTTTCAAGGTTCACTGTTTGTTTTATTGTTCACATTACTACTTGTGTTATCTAATTTGTGTTCTTTCTTTTTTTAAATGCAGGAGTTCGTTTTCAATTCACTCAATATCGTTAGTCTGAATGCTAGGGGTTTGAGAAATCTTACAAAAAGGTAAGCTTTATTTTTATATTGTAAACGCAGTAATGCAGATTTTGTCCTTCTTCAGGAAACTCATTCGGGGGAAAATATATAAAGCAGTTTTAAGAAAATTATATTCTTGTTAAGGGCTTGTAAGTAAGCATTTCACTGTAAGATCTACACCTGTTGTATTCGGCTTGTGTGTGACAAATCAAATTTGATTTGATTTTCTGTTTAGCAGTCTGATGGTCTTGAGATAGAAGCTGTTTTTCAGTCTCTCAGTCCCAGCTTTTGTAACGGATGTGAAATGGCTAGCTAGTTAGCGGTGTTAACGCTAAATAGCGTTTCAATCGGTGATGTCACTTGCTCTGAGACCTTGAAGTAGTAGTTCCCCTTGCTCTGCAAGAGCCGCGTCTTTTGTGGAGCGATGGGTAACGATGCTTCGTGGGTGACTGTTGTTGATGTGTGCAGAGGGTCCCTGGTTCGCGCCCGGGTATGGGCGAGGGGACGGTCTAAAGTTATACTGTTACACTTTGATGCACTTGTATTGACCTCGCCTTCTGGATGGTCAAGGGGTGAACAGGCAGTGGCTCGGGTGGTTGTTGTCCTTGATGATCTTTTTGGCCTTCCTGTGACATTGGGTGCTACAGGTGTCCTGGAGGGCAGGTAGTTTGCCCCCGGTGATGCATTGTGCAGACTGAACCCCCCTCTGGAGAGCCTTGCAGTTGAGGGTGGTGCAGTTGCTGTACCAGGCGGTGATACAGCCCAACAAGATGCTCTCAATTGTGCATCTATAAAAGCTTGTCAGGGATTTCGGTGACTTGCCAAATTTCATCAACCTCCTGAGGCGCTGTTGCACCTTTGTCACCACACTGTCTGTGTGGGTGGACCGTTTCAGTTGTCTATGATGTGTACGCCAAGGAACTTAAAACTGTTCACCTTCTCCACTACTGTCCCTTCGATGTGGATGGGGGGAGCTCCCTCTGCTGTTTCCTGAAGTCCACAATCATCTCTTCTGTTTTGTTAACGTTGAGTGGAAGGTTGTTTTTCCTGACACCACACTCTGAGTGCTCTCACCTCCTCCGTGTAGGCCGTCTCGTCGTTGTTGGTAATCAAGACCACTACTGTTGTGTCGTCTGCAAACTTGATGATTGAGTTTGAGGTGTGCATGGCCACGCAGTCATGGGTGAACAGGTAGTACAGGAGGGGGCTGAGCACGCACCCTTGTGGGGCCCCAGTGTTGAGGATCAGCGAAGTGGAGATGTGGTTTCATACTTTCACCACCTGGGGGCGGCCCTTTAGGAAGTCCAGGACCCAATTGCACAGGGCGGGGTTGAGACCCAAGGCCTCCAGCTTAATGATGAGATTGGAGGGTACTATGGTGTTAAATGCTGAGTCAATGAACAGCATTCTTACATAGGTTTTCCTCTTGTCCAGATGGGATTCTGCAGTGTGATGGCGATTGCATGGTCTATGGACCTCTAGGGGCGGTATGCAAGCTGAAGTGGGTCTAGGGTGGCAGGTAAGGAACACAATTGAACATGATGGATATGCAACAAGGAAAACCATTTAGCCACTCAGGCCTGAAGTCTCAGTCATAAATTTCCCAGGACTTTGCTCTTCAAACTCCGCTTTACCTCATAGAACGAGTATGTTCTCCCCAACATCAAGCACCAGATGTCGCTGTCATTACATTGCCAACAGAATACAGGGGATTTGACATGACAACGAAACTCAAAGTTTTACCGTGTATTTAATTGAAAATATGTAAGTCAATGCATTTAATCTCCAGTTCTCTGACAGACTTGTAGACACACAGATATGTTTTGTGTAGGAAAACATTTATTCCTGTTATGTCTGGGTGTGTGAAATCCAATGAAGGAATTCCTGCAATGAAATCAAACACATTAATAAAGAACTCACAAAAAACTGTAAAAGAAGAAAGTTTGTTTAAGTATGGTACTGTTCTCTTTTCTCCAGTGCAAGAGAGCTTGTGAGGTTGCAGTGCATATAACAGAGATATCACTAACAATTCCAGATATGAAATATGACAGTGGAGTAGTTTGGCTTTCCAGAATCAAATGTGTAGATAGAGACTTGAGTCTTAACTTGGCTGCAGGCTTAACAGTTCCCTTGACATTTGAAATAAATATAGTGGAATTAGATAACAATTTATTACCAGGTACCTTTCGTCATAGTATTCTTAACCAGAAAGATGTAAACAGAAAACCTACCTTTCACTGTGGTGTACAGACCATCAACGTCATTAAACAAACACCATGTTGTTCAGAGGAATGTAGGCACTGCAGACAAAGCAAAAGGTCGTGAAGCTGTCGTGAAATGCATATTCACGTACATGTACATATGGACTTGTCTAGTGATAATCAGCAATTGAAAACTCATATTGATGCTATTTTGAAGACATCCGTGGCACAAGCAGCTAAAATGGGGGGGAAGCAGTTATCAAATCTATTTATTGAAAGCAAACACAGAAGGTCCTATCACAACCTGGTTGCAGAGCGTCTCAATTCCAGAATACACATCTAATGCTGTCTGTTTAAACCAGGTCATAAAACACTTTATTTATATTTTAACTAGCTAAATAAAACGCGCACATTTCCTTTTAGTGTCTAATCAATTACCAGCAATAACTACGTTTTCATCCACAGGTTTTATGCGAGTGAAGTCATATCTTAAAAAAAAAAAATAATAACAGCGTTGATCGAAACAGGTACAGTTTCCATAAAATTGTATAAATGTGGACAGATAATTTGTTCATTCGACATGGTGGGATATTTTTGTGTCAGTAAAATTAATTATGCAAGAAATGGTGGTTAAACGCCTTTATGAACAAATATTGACAAATAACATCATACCAAAGTCAATTGGGAGCCACGCAATTATATGGTGTGTGGTCCTCCCACTATCTCAGGAAACCATGCAGTTTATTAGGCTATTAAATAAATGATGATGAACTTAACAGGGTGGTGAAAGTGCACAGTGATCTAGATTTCAAATAAATATTGACAGATTTACTCTGGTGACATGAGGCTTGATGCTTGACTGCCGTTTGACAAATAAAAATATTCTTGTTTATTCAAAATAATCTCATCTTGTAGATTGAAGTAGAGTAGCCTACAAGCACATCACCCGCACTACGAGTTGTAGTAACCTCACACTCAACGTCAACAAAACTAAGGAGATGATTGTGGACTTCAGGAAACAGCAGAGGGAACACCCCCTATCCACATCGATGGAACAGTAGTGGAGAGAGTAGCAAGTTTTAAGTTCCTCGGCATACACATCACAGACAAACTGAATTGGTCCACTCACACAGACAGCATCGTGAAGAAGGCGCAGCAGCGCCTCTTCAACCTCAGGAGGCTGAAGAAATTCGTCTTGTCACCAAAAGCACTCACAAACTTCTACAGATGCACAATCGAGAGCATCCTGGCGGGCTGTATCACCGCCTGGTACGGCAACTGCTCCGCCCTCAACCGCAAGGCTCTCCAGAGGGTAGTGAGGTCTGCACAACGCATCACCGGGGGCAAACTACCTGCCCTCCAGGACACCTACACCACCCGATGTTACAGGAAGGCCATAAAGATCATCAAGGACATCAACCACCCGAGCCACTGCCTGTTCACCCCGCTATCATCCAGAAGGCGAGGTCAGTACAGGTGCATCAAAGCTGGGACCGAGAGACTGAAAAACAGCTTCTATCTCAAGGCCATCACTAACATTGAGTGGCTGCTGCCAACACACTGACACTGACTCAACTCCAGCCACTTTAATAATGGGAATTGATGGGAAATGATGTAAATATATCACTAGCCACTTTAAACAATGCTACCTTATATAATGTTACTTACCATACATTATTCATCTCATATGCATACGTATATACTGTACTCTATATCACTGACTGCATCCTTATGTAATACATGTATCACTAGCCACTTTAACTATGCCACTTTGTTTACATACTCATCTCATATGTATATACTGTACTCGATACCATCTACTGTATCTTGCCTATGCTGCTCTGTACCATCACTCATTCATATATCCTTATGTACATATTCTTTATCCCCTTACACTGTGTATAAGACAGTAGTTTAGGAATTGTTAGTTAGATTACTTGTTGGTTATTACTGCATTGTCGGAACTAGAAGCACAAGCATTTCGCTACACTCGCATTAACATCTGCTAACCATGTGTATGTGACAAATAAAATTTGATTTGATTTTGGCTAGAGTAGGCACATTGCTATTCAACGCAACAGTAACTATCGGTAGAGTTTAAAATGCAATGGAAACACCATTGAATCTTAGATTTTTATTCGGTACATGAACATTTAAGCCAAAAAGTACATTTGTGTCCACTACGTTATCATGCACTGATTTGTATCCTCAACACATTAATTGGGTGGAAAAAATGTGCATATTTTCTTTATGCCGATTTTAGAATATTCGCAAGGAAATTTGTCACCAATTTGATGGAGACCTAGCTACAGACTGTATTTGTGGACGCCACAGCCGTGATAATTCTCTTTACAACACATGCAGCGTGAGGAAAAAAACAACTCAGTAACAATACTACATTCTGGCTGAAAATGAAAACAAATGTACAAATCTAATATTTTCAATATTATACAAGAGTAAGCAGACTATGAAAGAAATACGTTCAGCAATATTGTACTCATTTATTCCACAAATGTATAATCAATCGTTTGTATATCTAATAGACTGGCTTTTTACAGTGATCATGGAAATCTGTGCAGGACATAAGGGTACTTGAACAAGCAAGGACTAGTTTGCTTTTGAATTAATCAATTGTTTAATTTAGAATACATTTTGTAATAACATACCAACATGCAGCTTATTCACCTCCTGGCAATTATGGAGTAGAGTCCACAAACCATTGTGTGGAATTCTGGGTGCAGTAGGGGCTGTAACTTTGAGCTAGATGCTATATGTGACATCCGGTATAGAATCCAGCTCAGAGTTACATCCAGCATCCGGCACAGAGTTACAGTTGAAGTCGGAAGTTTACATACACTCATGTTGGAATCATTTAAACTAGTTTTTCAACCACTCCACAAGTTTAGTTTTGGCAAGTATGTTGTGTCATGCACAAAGTAAATGTCCTAAGTCATTTTTCCATCAATTGTTTACAGACAGATTATTTCACTTATAATTCACTGTATCACAATTCCAGTGGGTCAGAATTTTACACTAAGTTGACTGTGCCTTTTTAAACAGCTTGGAAAATTCCAGAAAATGATGTCATGGCTTTAGAAGCTTCTGGCTAATTGACATAATTTGAGTCAATTGGAGGTGTACCTGTGGATGTATTTCAAGGCCTACCTTCAAACTCAGTGCCTCTTTACTTGACATCATGGAAAAATCTAAAGAAATCAGCCAAGACCTCAGAAAAAAATTATAGACCTCCACAACTCTGGTTCATCGTTGGGAGCATTTTTTCATTGCCCTAAGGTACCACGTTCATCTGTACAAACAATAGTACGCAAGTATAAACACCATGGGACCACCCAGCCATCATACCGCTCAGGAAGGAGATGCGTTCTGTCTTCTAGAGATGAACGTACTTTGTGTGAAAAGTGCAAATCATACCCAGAACAACAGCAAAGGACCTTGTGAAGATGCTGGAGGAAACAGGTACAAAAGTATCTATAGCCACAGTAAAACAAGTCCTATATCGACATAATCTGAAAGGCCGCTCAGCAAGGAAGAAGCCACTGTTCCAAAACCGCCATAAAAAACGCCAGACTAAGGTTTTCAACTGCACATGGGGACAAAGAGCGTACTTTTTGGAGAAATTTGCTCTGGTCTGATGAAACAAAAATAGAGCTGTTTGGCTATAATGACCATCGTTATGTTTGGAGGAAAAGGGGGATTCTTGCAAGCCGAAGAACACCATCCCAACCTTGAAGCACGGGGGTGGCAGCATTCTGTTGTGGGGGTGCTTTGCTGCAGGAGGGACTGGTGCACTTCACAAAATAGAAGGCATCAGGAGGAAGGAATATTATGTGGATATATTAAAGCAACATTTCAAGACATCAGTCAGGAAGTTAAAACTTGGTCCCAAATGTGTCTTCCAAATGGACAATGACACCAAGCATATTTCCAAAGTTGTGGCAAAATGACCTAAGTACAATGAAGTCAAGGTTTTGGAGTGGCCATCACAAAGCCCTGACCTCAATCCTACAGAAAATTTGTGGGCAGAACTGAAAAAGTGTTTGCGAGCAAGGAGGCCTACAAACCTGACTCCGTTACACCAGCACTGTCAGGAGGAATGGGCCAAAATTTACCCAACTTATTGTGGGAAGTTTGTAGAAGGCTACCCGAAACGTTTGACCCAAGTTAAACAATTTAAGGGCAAGGCTACCAAATACTAATTGAGTGTATGTAAACTTCTGACCCACTGGGAATGTGATGAAAGAAATAATGATCTCTACTATTATTCTGACATTTCACATTCTTATGTGGGAATTTGGATTAAATGTCAGAATTTGTGAATAACTGAGTTTAAATGTATTTGGCTAAGGTGTATGTAAACTTCCGACTTCAACTGTACATCCCAGAATCCATCTCAGAGTTGCATCCAGCGTCAAGCATCCGACTGAGAGTTACATCCTGCACAGTTACAGGAATGGACCTTCCCCAAACTGTTACCACAAAGTTGGATTCACCGATTTGTCTAGAATGTAATTTTATTCTGTAGCATTAACATTTCCCTTCACTGGAACTTAGGGACCTAGCCAGAACCACGAAAAACAGCCCCAGACCATTATTCGTCTTCCTTTTTTTATTCACCTAACTTTAGTTGGCACTATGCATTTGGGCAGGTAGCGTTCTCCTGGCATCCGCAAACCCAAATTCATGCGTTGGACTGCCAGATGGTGAAGCGTGATTTATCAATCCAGATAAAGCAAGCTTGCCACCAGCTTTACACCACTCAAGATGTTTGGCATTGCGCATGGAGGTCTTGTGTGTGGCTGCTCGGTCATGGAAAGCCATTTCATGAAGCTCCCGACGAACAGTTATTCTGCTGAAGTTGCTTCCAGCCTATGACGGTGCCAGTAAGGACATTTACTGCCAATATTTGTCTATGGAGATTGTATTGCTGTGTGCTCGATTCTATACACCTGTCAGCAACGGGTGTGGCTGAAATCCACTCATTTGAAAGGGTGTCTTTATACTTTTGTGTGTGTTTATATACTGTATATATTTGACATCATGATTTCCTTTTTATCAACAAGTAGTATTAAATAGAGAGAGAACCCTGCAGAGTATAAAACGTATGATGTGGGAACTGGTATTTAGACAAATTTAAGAAAGAAAATATATGAATTCATTTGTAATGCTTGTTATTTTGACTATTGCAACTGTCAACACAGAAACATACCACCTCGTAATACACATGTTTATGTAAATGACTAATGAGATGCACATAATGAAACGAAATGGGAATGGCAACATTTTAGGGGTGGTATTAGCAATGCATTCAGCTACAAGTGTTTGTGCTAGACAAATACTAACCTAGGGACATCAGTCATGATTTCTAAAATCAATAATGGAAGGTGTAACAATATGTAGTCCACATAATTTCAAATCAAGTTTTATTTGTCACATACACATGGTTAGCAGATGTTAATGCGAGTGTAGCGAAATGCTTGTGCTTCTAGTTCCGACAATGCAGTAATAACCAACAAGTAATCTAACAAACAATTCCAAAACTACTGTCTTATACACAGTGTAAGGGGATAAAGAATATGTACATAAAGATATATGAATGAGTGATGGTACAGAGCAGCATAGGCAAGATACAGTAGATGGTATCGAGTACAGTATATACATATGAGATGAGTATGTAAACAAAGTGGCATAGTTAAAGTGGCTAGTGATACATGTATTACATAATGATGCAGTAGATGATATAGAGTACAGTATATACATATGAGATGAATAATGTATGTAAACATTATATTAGGTAGCATTGTTTAAAGTGGCTAGTGATATATTTTACATTTCCCATCAATTCCCATTATTAAAGTGGCTGGAGTTGAGTCAGTGTGTTGGCAGCAGCCATTCAATGTTAGTGGTGGCTGTTTGACAGTCTGATGGCCTTGATATAGGAGCTGTTTTTCAGTCTCTCGGTCCCAGCTTTGATGCACCTGTACTGACCTCGCCTTCTGGATGATAGCGGGGTGAACAGGCAGTGGCTCGGGTGGTTGATGTCCTTGATGATCTTTATGGCCTTCCTGTAACATCGGGTGGTGTATGTGTCCTGGAGGGCAGGTAGTTTGCCCCCGGTGATGCGTTGTGCAGACCTCACTACCCTCTGGAGAGCCTTACGGTTGTGGGCGGAGCAGTTGCCGTACCAGGCGGTGAAACAGCCCGCCAGGATGCTCTCGATTGTGCATCTGTAGAAGTTTGTGAGTGCTTTTGGTGACAAGCCAAATTTCTTCAGCCTCCTGAGGTTGAAGAGGCGCTGCTGCGCCTTCGTCACGATGCTGTCTGTGTGAGTGGACCAATTCAGTTTGTCTGTGATGTGTATGCCGAGGAACTTAAAACTTACTACCCCCTCCACTACTGTCCCATCGATGTGGATAGGGGGGTGTTCCCTCTGCTGTTTCCTGAAGTCCACAATCATCTCCTTAATTAATCATTACTTTATGATAAAACAGTTTAAATCAAACGTTATTCACTTTTTTTTATTCTGTCTTGTGAGTGATGGTGTTCTGTTGGTTTCTGTTTAACACCTGTCAAACAGACAGCCTCTTATGTAATTGTGCCATTTGAAGCATTTGAGTCGGGCAGGACCCTTCACAGCAGTGTGTCTTTTCCTGCCAGTGTGGAGATGGTTGTAGACAGAACATGGTCCTAAGCTGCAGCCACCTATTGCAGTTCAGCTGGAGTTAGTGGTGTGTGCCATCCATCCAGCTCACCCATGCAACATTGTGATTTTGGTTCTCTCTGACTGGGTTCTTGATTTCCTCTCCTTTATCCAGCAGGATCTCCACCTCAACATGATCCATCAAAATTAGAGGAGTGAAACTTGGGGACAGATAGTTAGATTGCTCTCCAACACCATCAGACAGATACAGACTCCCACCTCTACACACAAATGACCATGTTCCCTGAAAAGATGGACATATAAATAGAAAAATATAGCTATGTCGTGTGACGAACATGTGCACCGATGTCCACAGAAGGGTAGAGGGGATGCATGGAGGGTGGGGACACTGCGTTATTGGGTGTCTGTGCTGTGCGTATGGGCGAGGTTGTAGTGTTCAACATAGACACTCTGCTGCTCACCGCTACTGTCACGGGGAGACAGAGCAGTTAATAAGAGTCAAACTTCAAATTATAACTACGTCATATTACATTAGAATTTAAGACTTCATTTCAAACCTGTTGAAAATATATTGTAAACATGTTCAGTATTTGGAAAAGGATGGGGGCCGGAACACTCTTTTTGTTAATCGAAGAATTAAGGAAAGTAAAGAACCAGCTTCTACCATAACTGTTCACATACCTGCCATGATGTCGTTCTGTGTTGGGAAGGTCACTCATCTGTCGTGGGCCTGGGTGAGAAGGCTTGGTCTCAGGCCTGTCAACTGCTAACCCAACATCAGCTGCTGGCTCATCATCAGCCTCAGCAGGTCAGGGCTGGAGTTGTTGGTGTAGTCTGCTGTACTAAAGTCTGGACTGCTGGGTGGTCAAGGTTCCAGGGTCAAAAATGAACACTGGCCACCTGCCAAATTCTGGTAGATTTTGGCATTAAAGGGTAAAATGTCTATTTCACCAGCCACATTGACAGGTGGTCAGGGCTCCACAATGTTCACAAAGCATTTCACTCACATTTGTGACTAAAAATAGTCAAATATGATCACATTTTATAGGAAAATAAATGCTGCAGTAGCTATTTTCAAAGTATTTCCTCTCTTTTGTTTCATAGCTGGTAAATTAATCACACAAAGTAAAACAACCACAAATCCTATAGGTTATTCCACTTCACGCTGTAACACTACCTGGCTTGGGGCTGTGCGTACCTGAAGAGCTGAGTGAAAGACTCATTTTTAGAAGCTCTGCACACAGGCATAAAAGTTGGTCTAATTTACTTGAAATTAAAGTCTACTGAAGTGAGACTTTGTGTTTCTTGGCTATTTACATTGTTTTGTTCACAAGCTAGGTTGTTTTTCTATGTTTGAGTTTCAACTGCTAGGGAAGAGAAGACAACGTTTCTACTAGTCAGACTCCATCTCACAGGCACAAACATGACTGGAGTCGCTCTAATGTACCACGGTAACCAGGTGAACACTTGGACCTCCCTTTTTGATTATTTTCAGTGGTATTGTTAACAAGCACGCCCCCATAAATGAGAATTAAAAACAGGCTTAGCCTCTGGTTCGACCCTGATCTTGCCGAGTTGACGAAATGCTCGGCACATGCATACTCAGGCTGACTGGCTCTCGTTCAGGCAAATGAGAAATAAGTGCACTCAGGCTATCCGGAAGGCCAAAGTTAGTTACTTTAAGGAGCAGTCTTCTCTCTGTGGGTCTAACCCCAAGAAATTCTGGAAAACGGTTAAAGACCTGGAGAATAAACCCTCCTCCTCACAGATGCCCATATACCTTAATGTTGATGATGTGGTTGTTACTGAATAAGCACATGGCTGAGCTCTTTAATCACCACTTAATAATTAAGTCAGGATTCATATTTGACTCAGCCATGCCTCCTTGCCCATCCAACATTTCCTCATCTCCCAACCCTTCTAACGCGACTATCCCGATGCTTCTCCCTCTTTTTCCCTTGCCCCGCTACAAAGTTTCTCCCTGAAGGCAGTCACTGAGTCCGAGGTGCCAAAGGAGCTCCTTAAACTTGACCCCAAAAAAACATCTGGGTCAGATGGTTTAGACCCTTCTTTAAGGTTGCTGCCCCTATCATCACCAAGCCTAGCTCTGACCTTTTTTAACCTGTCTCTCCTTTCTAGTGAGGTTCCCATTGCTTGGAAGGCAGCCACAGTTCATCCTTTATTTAAAGGGGGAGATCAAGCAGATCCTAACTGTACCAGGGTCAAACATTTCCATTTTTCCCTGTTTATCAAAAGTTCTGGAAAAACTTGTTAATAATCAACTGACTGGCTTTCTTGATGTCTATAGTATTCTCTCGGGTATGCAATCTGGTTTCTGCTCAGGTTATGCATGTGTCACTGCAACCTTAAAGGTCCTAAATGATGTCACCATTGTCCTTGATTCTAAGCAATATTGTGCTGCTATTTTTATTGACTTTGCCAAACACTTTGATACGGTAGACCATTCCGTTCTTGTGGGCCGGTTAAGGGGTATTGGTGTCTCGGAGTCGCCTTTGGCCTGGTTTGCTAACTACCTCCGAGTGCAGTGTATACAATCAGAAAATCACCAAGGGAGTACCCCAAGGCTCAATCCTAGGCCCACGCTCTTCTCAATTTACATCAACAACAAAGCTAGGGCAGTAGGACGCTCTCTCATCCATTTATATGCATGATGATGATGGTCTTATACTCAGCTGGCCCCTCCCTGGATTTTGTGTTAAATGCTTTACAACAAAGTGTTCTTAGTGTCCAACAAGCTTTCTCTACCCTTAACCCCCTCCTCAAAGGGGGGGACACTCTTGACCCAAACTGCTACAGACCTATATCTATCCTACCCTGCCTTTCTAAGGTCTTCAAAAGCCAAGTCAACAAACAGAATACCGACCATTTCGAATCTCACCATACCTTCTCTGCTATGCAATCTGGTTTCAGAGCTGGTCATGGGTGCACCTCAGCCACGCTCAAGGTCCTAAACAATATCTTAACCGCCATTCTCAAATGATTGCCTCGCCTGGTTCACCAACTACTTCTCTGATAGAGTTCAGTGTGTCAAATTGGAGGGTCTGCTGTCCGGACCTCTTGCAGTCTCTATGGGGGTGCCACAGGGTTCAATTCTTGGACCGACTCTCTTCTCTGTATACATCAATAATGTCGCTCTTGCTGCGGGTGAG
The DNA here is from genome assembly GCF_036934945.1 of Oncorhynchus masou masou. Classification (NCBI taxonomy): domain Eukaryota; kingdom Metazoa; phylum Chordata; class Actinopteri; order Salmoniformes; family Salmonidae; genus Oncorhynchus; species Oncorhynchus masou. Next base: position 68,885,161 of record NC_088216.1, read on the forward strand.
TCTCTGATCCACCTCTACGCAGATGACACCATTCTGTATACGTCTGGCCCTTCTTTGGACACTGTGTTTACAACCCTCCAGGCAAGCTTCAATGCCATACAACTCTCCTTCCGTGGCCTCCAATTGCTCTTAAATACAAGTAAAACTAAATGCATGCTCTTCAACCGATCGCTGCCTGCACCTGCCCGCCTGTCCAACATCACTACTCTGGACGGCTCTCACTTAGAATACGTGGACAACTACAAATACCTAGGTGTCTGGTTAGACTGTAAACTCTCCTTCCAGACCCACATCAAACATCTCCAATCCAATGTTAAATCTAGAATTGGCTTCCTATTTCGCAACAAAGCATCCTTCACTCATGTAAAACTGACCATCCTACCAATCCTTGACTTCGGCGATGTCATTTACAAAATAGGCTCCAATACCCTACTCAACAAATTGGATGCTGTCTATCACAGTGCAATCTGTTTTGTCACCAAAGCCTCATATACTACCCACCATTGCGAACTACATGCTCTCGTTGGCTGGCCCTCGCTTCATACTCGTCGCCAAACCCACTGGCTCCATGCCATCTACAAGACCCTGCTAGGTAGAGTTCCCCCTTATCTCAGCTCACTGGTCACCATAGCATCTCCCACCTGTAGCACACGCTCCAGCAGGTATATCTCTAGTCAACCCCAAAACCAATTCTTTCTTTGGCCGCCTCTCCTTCCAGTTCTCTGCTGCCAATGACTGGAACGAACTACAAAAATCTCTGAAACTGGAAACACTCCCTCACTAGCTTTAAGCACCAACTGTCAGAGCAGCTCACAGATTACTGCACCTGTACATAGCCCACCTATAATTTAGCCCAAACAACTACCTTTTCCTTACTGTATTTAATTATTTATCTTACTGTATTTATTTATTTATTTTGCTCCTGTGCACCCCATTATTTTTATTTCTACTTTGCACATTCTTCCACTGCAAATCTACCATTCCAGTGTTTTACTTGCTATATTGTATTTACTTTGGCACCATGGCCTTTTTTTGCCTTTTACCTCCCTTGTCTCACCTCATTTGCTCACATCATATATAGACTTGTTTATACTGTATTATTGACTGTATGTTTGTTTTACTCCATGTGTAACTCTGTGTCATTGTATGTGTCGAACTGCTTTGCTTTATCTTGGGTCGCAATTGTAAATGAGAACTTGTTCTCAACTTGCCTACCTGGTTAAATAAAGGTGAAATAAAAAATAAATAAATAAAACCCTCTTCCCACAGATGTTATTACTACCTCTGATTTAGAGCTTGAGGTAGTCACCTCATATAAGTTCTTGGGAGTATGGTTAGACAGTACACCCTCCTTCTCTCAGCACATATCAAAGCTGTAGGCTAAAGTTAAATCTAGACATGGTTTCCACTATTGTAATCGCTCCTCTTTCACCCCAGCTGTCAAACTAACACTGATTCATATGACCATCCTACCCATGCTAGATTACGGAGACATACTTTATAGATCGGCAGGTAAGGGTGCTCACGAGCGGCTAGATGTTCTTTACCATTCGGCCATCAGATTTACCACCAATGCTCCTTACAGGACACATCACTGCACTCTATACTCCTCTGTAAACTGGTCATCTCTGTATACCTGTCACAAGACCCATTGGTTGATGCTTATTTATAAAACCCTCTTAGGCCTCACTCCCCCCTATCTGAGATATCTACTGCAGCCCTCGTCCTCCACATACAACATCCGTTCTGCCAGTCACATTCTGTTAAAGGGCCCCAAAGCACACACATCCCTGGGTCGCTCCTCTTTTCAGTTCGCTGCAGCTAGCGACTGCAACGAGCTGCAACAAACACTCAAACTGGACAGTTTTATCTCAATCTCTTCATTCAAAGATTCGATCATGTACACTCTTACTGACAGTTGTGGCTGCTTTGTGTGACGTATTGCTGTCTCTACCTTCTTGACCTTTGTGCTGTTGACAGTGCCCAATAATGTTTGTACCATGTTTTGTGTTGCTACCATGCTGTGTTGTCATGTGTTGCTGCCTTGCTATGTTGTCTTAGGTCTCTCTTTATGTAGTGTTGTGCTGTCTCTCTTGTTGTGATGTGTGTTTTGTCCTATATTTATATTGTATTTCATTTTTTTAGTCCCAGGCCCCCGTCCCCGCAGGAGGCCTTTTGCTTTTTGGTAGGCCGTCATTGTAAATAAAAATTTGTTTTTAACTGACTTGCCAAGTTAAATACAGGTTAAATAAAATAGAATAGGTGTGAGTATAGGGAGGGGCCAGTAGGTGAGGTGAGGTCTCCAGTAGGTGGCAGTATAGAGAGGTGCCTGAGCTGTCTGCAGCAGGAGTGTATTGCATATTTCCATGCCCTGGGGTGTATTCATTACGCCGATTCTGTTGCAAAACATTTAGTCTGTTGAGAAACCTTTTGCAACAGAAAAGGTTTACCGCAAACTGAAAATATTTTTCATTGAAAATTAGAGTTTCTATTGGAAAAATTCCAGTAGGTTTTCCATTGCTAGACAAAAGATATGTGAAGTTGAATTTTTAGTGTATGGGTTTTCTTAGCAGGGCACCTATTCAGGGGTGGCAGGTAGCCTAGTGTTTAGAGCTTTGGGCCAGTAACTGAACGGTTGCTAGATCAATTCCCTGAGCTGACGAGCTAAAAATCTGTGGTTCTGCCCCTGAATAAGGCAGTTAACACACTGTTCCTAGGCTGTCATTGTAAATAAGAATTTGTTCTTAACTGACTTGCCTTGTTAAATAAAACATGAAGCAGATGATATAACTGAAGACCTAGATGGATTGGGGTGTGCATGTCAATTGACCCACATTCTGGATAGTCTCATAGACCTGACACTTGGCAAAAGCAGTGACTAGGGTCTGATTTCAATGACGGACTCCTTTGGCATAGAGGAACAACATCACTGCCTATCTGCTTGAATAAAATAATAGTTAGCAAGATGGAGATCAAGGAGGTTATTTTTAATGAGTGCATTTGGTAAGTGGCTAGTTTGCATCAACTACCTTAACTTAAACCACTGCAAAGTTTTCGCTGCAAACTTTGGTTTTGAATGGCAAGGTTCTGGTATGTCTGCCTTGTGATTTGTTGGGAGAGTCCCCGGTATTTTATTGACGTAGTGCCTCTATGCCAAAATAGTCCATCATTGAAACCAGACCCTAGTCTAGTCACTACTTTTGCCTACGGTTGGGTTTACGAGACTATATTGTGGATGAAAAAAATAATTTTACTTAATCCATTCTATTGTTCTTTGATTAGCAGTCTCTTCCTTCTCATGTCAAGTGAGGGTTCATGAGACACCCTGTAAGAACTTTTGTGCACAAGCCCCTTCAGTGTCAAATGCAAAAGATTTGGTTGTGCGTGTCAAGTGTAAGCTGACGGGAACAGTATTGTATGCAAGCTGAGGTGAAATGCTTCCCGAATTCCTGGAGTGTCCTTTTAGGATGAAGGAGACAGAGGTGGCAGGAGTAGTGGCTCTCCAGCGTGTCTCCTGTCTGGAGACGATCAGAAGAGTGGAAGGAGCGAGTGGCGGTGAAGAAACAATGGTAGTAGAGCCACCACCACCAGTGTAGGTTTCTCACCAACCGAGGGATCGTGATATGCAGTATTAAGTGTTAAAAAGGTTGATTTAATTTTTTTAAATTATTATTATTACAATGGTCATACACTTTACAGCACAAGCAGCGAAGAAGTTGGAGGAAATTGGCATCACTGTGCATCTAAGTGTGCAGTGCAGTTTTTGGGGTCTTTGTGATTACAAAGCTAGGCCTTGCATGGAATCCTGTCAACCAATGTTCCTGCCTCACAGGTCCCTGAACCTGTGTATGGATGTATTTTGTCACTGAAGGAGTGGAATAGGTTTTGTTTGTTGATGTATCTATTTTTGTATAATGTCGTTTTTCCCCCTTCCCGCAAATAATTTTTTATTTTGCCGTTCAATGCCTGTACAGTAGGTGGTGGCATTTCACCATATGGAGTTTCCTTTTTCATCCCTGTACAGTTGGTGGTGGTAATGCACCATTAATATTGGATGCCAATCTTTATTAAACTCCACCAAAGAAGAAGCTACTCACAATGCATTGCACAGAAACCGGAATGGACCAATAAGAAATTGCTTATTCAAATCGTCACCAAGATCACAAATGAAATGGTACTGTAAGTCATGTTCGTTTCATCATAAAGTTTGAGTACATTTTAGCTACAAAGTTATGATGACTAGATGTGAGGGGAAGTGGATAGTATGAATAACTGGGTAAGAGTAGCTTTAGTGGGGGCAGCTATGGAGGCGATACCTAAGAGTTCAGGGAGGAGGAGGAAATCAGACCCGTGGTGGATGGAGGAGTGTGGGGCAATGGTGAGGAGTAGGATCAGGGCATTTGGAGTACTGAAAAGGACACAACCTCCAATATCTGTTTCAGTATAAGCAGGCCCAGACTCTGATGAGAACTAGTCGTCAGGCAAAGAGGTCATGTTGGCGTCGGTTCTGTGACACCATTGGAAGGCCGACACCTGTGGGAGAAGTGTGGGGGATGATTAAAAGGATGAGTGGGGTCAGAAGGGAGTGGGATTATCCAGTGTTGATGAGTGGGAAGGATGTGCCAGTAGCAGATGAGAAAGCAGAGATGATGGCCAAAGCATTTGTCCAAGTGTACAGCTTGGCAAATTTGTCAGAGGAGGGGGCGAGTGAGAGAGAGGAGCATCCTGGAGTGCTGGATTGGAGGGAGAATGTAAATGATGCGTTGAATGAACCATTTACCATGGCAGAGGTGAACAGGGCAATAGGTAAGGCTGGGTTAACTTCACCTGGGAAAGATGATGTGTGCTATGTTATGTTCGCCCATCTTAATGTTGAGGCACTGGATAAGGTATTGGTGTTGTACAACAGAGAGTGGGAGGAAGGGAAACTACCAGGCAGCTGGAAGGAGGCAGTAGTGGTACCAATCCGGAAGCCGGGGAAGGACCCAACGAGGCCAACAAGCTATCGGACAATAGCCTTAACATCACATGTATGTAAGATTATGGAGCGTATGATAACGGAGAGGCTAACTTACTTCCTGGAGAGCAGGGGGTTAGTATCGCCACATCACAGCAGATTCAGGAAGGGTAGGGGAACAATGGACCCAGTGCTCTGCTTAGACGCAGAGGTCAGGAAGGCTCAGGTGAACAAGGAGACTGTTGTAGCTGTCTGTTTTGATGTGGAGAAGGCATATGATGTGGAAGGAGGGGTTGTTAATCAAGCTTGATATTAAGGGGGTAGGAGGAAGAACGTACAACTGGATAAAGGATTTCCTGTTTGAAAGATCTATCCAGGTGAGGGTGGAGAAGTCTCTCTCAGGCAGCTACTTGGTGGTTAATGGTACACCACAGGGGAGTGTGATTAGTCCTGTTGTTTTCAATCATGATCAATGATTTTTACTCTCAGGTACAGCCGGATATTGGGAGGTAGTTATTTGCAGATGATGAGGCCTTATGGGAGAGAGGAAGAAATGTGCCATATATAGTCAGGAAGGTACAGGAAGCAATTGATGAGGTAGTGCGGTGGGCATTAATGTGGGAATCAGGTTCTCTGTAGAGAACTCAGTGTTCTTTACCAGTAGGAAGTTGGGAGATGAGGTATGCTTGAGGTTATATGGGAGAGGGTGGGGGCCTTCAGGTTCTTTGGGGTATACTTTGATACTAGAATGACCTGGGCAGAACACATTGAGAGAGTGGTGGCAAAGTGTAAGAAGGTACTAAATGTGATGTGCTGTCTCACGGGGAAGGAGTGGGGGGCTGGGCGTTCCTCATTGAAGACCTTGTCTGTTGCATTGATCTGATCTGTAATCGACTGTGGCAGTAAAGCGTATGGTTGGGCAGCCCAGATATCATTGTAAAGGCTAGATGTCATACAGGGGCTCAGAATATGGTGGAGGTGGGGAAAATGCCATAGTAGATTAGGAGACAGCAGCTGGCAATTAATTATTGGGTCAGCCTACAGGGACATGGGGTATCTTGTCCTGCGAAAGGGATTTTACAGGCATGCTGGGAACATGAGCGAAGACGGAACACAAGCTTTGGGTGGATGGGTAATAGCCAGGCGAAGGAGATGACTGTATGGAAGGGAGTTCAACGGTAGCTATCCCTGTGAATCCACCATGGCTAGTCCCACCTCCAGTAGTAGATCTAGAAGTATTGAAGATACTAGGGGAAGATAGGGAGGGTGTTGATCCATCTGATTGGTTTAAGACACGTCTGGATACTGTGGATCAGGATTTTATGGCCATTGTTACGCACGCCTCTATGAAGAGGGAACGCAACACCCTGCTACAACTCAACTCTCCGTGAAGTGAAAAAGGTATGGACTGTCAGTGCGAGTAAGGATGACAACAGACAGGATGTGGTACCGTTTACAAGGACTTTATTCCTTTACACGGTAATTTGGGGAAAAGGGGCTGGACGGAACCAAAGCAAAGAAAGTAAATCTCAAAGCCCCCCCCCTCTCCTATCTTACCTGCCTAACCAATACTTACCTAATTTAGCACCACCAATTTAGCTACCAACAACTAACATAGTGAATTATCCATAGCCATCAGCCTCCTCTCTCAGCAATGATTCTCTATCACATTCAATCTCTCTGCAATGACCTCCCAGCAATGAACCTCCTGAACAGAACACTGGCTTTTATATAGCTTCAGAATGAATGTGTAACTGGAGACAGCTGTGTCTTGATGAGGGGGCGGGGTCAGCTCTCCAATTAGCCACGGAGTCGACCAATCAGCTGCTTGAGGGATTTCAGGAAGCCATTTCCTGAAATAAACACATGCAAATACACAAACCGGGGAACATAACAGCCATATACACAGATGGTTCAAAAGATCCAAGGATAGGACATACTGGGTCAGTATTTGTAGTGCAGGAATGTGAGGTGAGAGTCAGGAAACGTGTTACAGATCATCTGGCTCTTTAAACGCCGGAGATGATGTTGGCCTTGCAGTGGGTGGAGGAAGTTAAGCCAGAAAGAGTAGTTATTTGCTCTGATTCATGTGCAGTGCTAAGGAGTCTCCAGTCCTTTATATCACGCAGCAGACAAGACCTGCTTCATGAGGTGCAACAAACCCATGGCAGGAGTAAACAAATGGGTATACAGATAATATTTACATGGGCCCCAGCTCATGTGGGAGTGGAGGGGAATGAGGCAGTTGATGTACTGGCTAAACAAGCACTAAGTAGTGGGGATGTTGATGTGGTAGTTTCAATGAGCAAGGCAGGGGCAAAAAGCATGGTATTGACAGTGATAGTGGAGAAATGGCAGGAGCAGTGGAATAGAGATACTAAGGGCAGGCATTTATTTAAAGTACAGGGGAAAGTTGGGGAGGGGAGAAAGGCAGGAAGGGACATAAGAGAGGAGGCTATATTTACAAGATTAAGGGTGGGAAACAGCCAGTTGAATAAGACCTGATAGGAAAGCATCCATCGGGAAAATGTGAATATTGCCAGGAAACAGAGACAGTGGAGCATGTACTGATACAGTGTGGACATTATTGGAGGGAAAGAGAGAGGATGAGATCTAGTATGAGGGAGAAGGGGATATAGGGAAATTAGTTTAAAGAGTATATTGAGTAGAATGTCATTAGATAGTGTCAAATATTTTATCTTTTTTAAGAGCAACTGTGCTGGCAGGTAGGATTTAGTTTCTCTGTCTCTGGTCCACACTACCTGGTGCGGCAGGTAGCCTAGTGGTTAGAGCAATGGACTAGTAACCGAAAGGTTGCAAGATCAAATACCTGAGCTGACAAGGTAAAAATCTGTCATTCTGCCCCTGTTCTTAGGCCTGTTCTTAGGCTGTCATTGAAAATAAGAATTTGTTCTAAACTGACTTGTTAAATAAAGGTAAAACAAAACAGTGGGTGGAGGTAATGCACCATAATGTTGGATGACAACTGTTGATAAACCCCACTGAAGAAGATGACTAGAAGTCACAGCTAGTTTAGTTCTTGGCTGCCCTGTGCTAGCAAAGTGAGTCCCAGATTAGCTGCATAAAACCAGTCAGGTGACTAATATTTTTTTCCGTAGTCTACCTTCAGAGGAAAAATAATTGTTTATTCACTATGATACCAGAAGCTGGCAGTATATACTAGGAAATGTCAGAGATGCCTCTGGGAAGACACTATGAGTTCCATTGCAGTAAAGTTCAATGTCTCTATCATAATGCTCGGCTATGAAAAGAAACAGAAATTTCCTCCTGAGGTGTCGAAGTGCTGCACCCCCTATAACCACTTTGGATATTATTTTGACCCTGCATGTCATCCACGAACTTTGAACGTCTTGAAGAACGATCTGGCCTAAATGCCCATGTACTCTCAACCCGGCACAGCCAGAAGAGGACTGGCCATCCCTAAATAAACTTCAGTTAGTGCTAAATACGGCTGCTAGAATCCTGACTAGAACCAAAAAATTTGATCATATTACTCCAGTGCTAGCCTCCCTACACTGGCTTCCTGTCAAAGCAAGGGCTGATTTCAAGGTTTTACTGCTAACCTACAAAGCATTGCATGGGCTTGCTCCTACCTATCTCTCTGATTTGGTCCTGCCGTACATACCTACACGTACGCTACGGTCACAAGACGCAGGCCTCCTAATTGTCCCTAGAATTTCTAAGCAAACAGCTGGAGGCAGGGCTTTCTCCTATAGAGCTCCATTTTTATGGAACGGTCTGCCTACCCATGTCAGAGACGCAAACTCGGTCTCAACCTTTAAGTCTTTACTGAAGACTCATCTCTTCAGTGGGTCATATGATTGAGTGTAGTCTGGCCCAGGAGTGGGAAGGTGAACGGAAAGGCTCTGGAGCAACGAACCACCCTTGCTGTCTCTGCCGGTTCCCCTCTTTCCACTGGGATTCTCTGCCTCTAACCCTATTACAGGGGCTGAGTCACTGGCTTGCTGGGGCTCTCTCATGCCGTCCCTGGAGGGGGTGCGTCACCTGAGTGGGTTGATTCACTGATGTGGTCATCCTGTCTGGGTTGGCGCCCCCCCTTGGGTTGTGCCGTGGCGGAGATCTTTGCGGGCTATACTCAGCTTTGTCTCAGGATGGTAAGTTGGTGGTTGAAGATATCCCTCCAGTGGTGTGGGGGCTGTGCTTTGGCAAAGTGGGTGGGGTTATATCCTTCCTGTTTGGCCCTGTCCGGGGTGTCCTCGGGTGGGGCCACAGTGTCTCCTGACCCCTCCTGTCTCAGCCTCCAGTATTTATGCTGCAGTAGTTTATGTGTCGGGGGGCTGGGGTCAGTTTGTTATATCTGGAGTACTTCTCCTGTCAAATTCGGTGTCCTGTGTGAATCCTCTCGGAGGACCTGAGCCCTAGGACCATGCCCCAGGACTACCTGACATGATGACTCCTTGCTGTCCCCAGTCCACCTGGCCGTGCTGCTGCTCCAGTTTCAACTGACCTGAGCCCTTGGACCATGCCCCAGGACTACTTGACATGATGACTCCTTGCTGTCCCCAGTCCACCTGGCCGTGCTGCTGCTCCAGTTTCAACTGTTCTTCCTTATTATTATTCGACCATGCTGGTCATTTATGAACATTTGAACATCTTGGCCATGTTCTGTTATAATCTCCACCCGGCACAGCCAGAAGAGGACTGGCCACCCCACATAGCCTGGTTCCTCTCTAGGTTTCTTCCTAGGTTTTGGCTTTTCTAGGGAGTTTTTCCTAGCCACCGTGCTTCTACACCTGCATTGCTTGCTGTTTGGGGTTTTAGGCTGGGTTTCTGTACAGCACTTTGAGATATCAGCTGATGTACGAAGGGCTATATAAATAAATTTGATTTGATTTGATTTGCCTGGTTCCTCTGTAGGTTTATTCCTATAGGTTCCTGCTTTTCTTGAGTTTTTTTTCTAGCCACTGTGCTTCTACATCTGCATTGGTTGCTCTTTGGGATTTTAGGCAGGGTTTCTGTCTAGCACTTTGTGGCAACTACTCATGTAAAAAGGGCTTCATAAAATACATTTTGATTGAAATGTGAATAAGTCAACGGGTAAGTCTACTGTGCATCTTAAAAACAACCATGCAGTGTATTTCAGGTACCCAGATGTTGTGTCTTGCCTTTCTCTTTCACATGGTCTATATTATATTTTACTTCTAATTGTGGGTTATTTTGTAACTAAGTTTATATTAGATCCCAGGTGTTGGGTGGATGATGGTTTAATAATGGCAAAGAGGGTGAATGTGACTCTGTGGTAATTACAGTACTTGATAATTACACCGCTGAGGGAACAGCTCTTTAAGATGAGCAATTACCTATAAAACCAGTTAACAGTCTTGGAGGGGATGGAAAAATGGCCTGTCTGGAGTAAATCTCTCCTTGAGTGGCAATTCATCTCAGTTGTTCTTATTGGCCTGGATGCAACCTACAGCACAATTGATTGTTTAGGGATACCTAGGCATGTATTTACGTAATTTTTCTCTTGGGTGTTATTTTTAGATGAAGGGCTATCTATTTACAGCTTTGCAAACGTAGTTAAGAAATGATTGACAGAAAATGTATGGACACAACACAGCTTCCGCAGCAACGTTAATTGTTTTATAAAATGAGCAAAGGAGATAAACAAACTTGGTCTGGAGAAATGTTTGTGTTTACGTACTGTAGGCTTGGCCTACACTCTTAAAAAGATTAAGTTCCTGCAGTATCCATTAGGGGCTCTTTAAATTGAAACTGTGGGGGAATCCCTGTAAGTTATTCAAAGAGCTAAAGAACCCCTTTTAATGGATCCTCAAAGAACCTTTTGAAGACAATTTTGCGCTTCATTTTTGATCTACCCCTCCCCCCATATGATTATTTATTATTATTGATAATAATAACAATAATATGCATAACAATAACAACAATACCACAATTTAGTTGTCAGTGTTTTGTGATTTTAGTGGCGTGTTGTTGTTCTCTGTATCCATAGCCAGAATGATTTTGCAGTGCATGGTGATGGAACAGGTTTCCTGTTATATTCATCAGAGGTGTAGGGAGGGTGAAGTCTGCGAATCCAAAATATAGGAATTGTACAGATGTTTAACAAAACATGCACACAACAGTATTCATACCTTGGTTTTTATGGTGAATGAAAAAACCTGTTTTAATAATGGTTTTCATACACATATCTTGTCCATAATGTAGAGACTTATGGGATATTCATTGACGAGGTAATGGAGGAGAATGGTAAATGTGATCAGCTTGACATACCTTTTGTATGCCTCCTCGTCTGTATACCTACAGACACAAAAGGTGAGCAGTTCAGTCATCTGCACCCAATACAGCCAGCCTTTAACACATTCTTATAGCCTACATATTCTTACCTCTTTGTTGATTGATATCCATTGAATTTTGTAAATGTTCTGTTTTAGAAAGATTTGCACAAATATGAAAAGATAGATGGTATCATCATACAACTATCAATTTAGATCATACAAGGGACAACCCTTACCTTAAATCCAGGGGATCTTTACATGTTTCAGTTAAGTGCCTGCACCTGCTGTCCTTTCAAATTGAAATCAAAATGTTTCAGTTGGGCAGTTAGGTTCCTGCAAGTACTCCCACCAACTAAGGAGGTTCCTTGATGAACCCCACGTCCTATGGGGTTCTTGGAAGAACCTTTTGGGGGGCCATGTACAGTGCCAAGAACCCTGAGGTTTCTCAAATAACTTTGAGGATCTTAGAAGAACCGTTGTTGAACCCCTATTTTTTACAGTGTAGAGAGACGCGTGATATTACTCCATTGGATATGGCTTTCACTCTATTCCTCTGCTCCTCACCAGTAGGCCTACTTGAGTGATCAACTCTTCCCAAATGACACTAATGACACTGGGAGGTTCTTCTCAACACAAAATGATTAATAAACCTTTTATGTGCCTCAACGCATTTTAAGAGACTTGCCTGGGAGCAGATTAATGACATTTAATGTATCTGTCCAACCACACACACCCGCAATAAAGCAAATTTGCAACCATTACCTGCAGAGGTCACCAAAATCTGCCTAATGTATGCAATTACATCATGGAACTCCTTGCAGTTTGATGCAGATACATTTCAGAGATATTTTAGAACGGAACCATATGTGTGTGGATGAATTGATGCGTGAGTCTCCTTGTGTTTATGTATGCAGTGCATGTGTCTATTCATGCAATAAAAAGTGCTCTCTGGGTATTATCTGAAGAGAGAATTAAAGTTTTTTTATAATGAGATTTTTGTTCCGTGTGACAGCCTCTGAAATCTGATGACTAATAACCCTGTTAACCCAGCAATGTCCTTCATAGCTGACTGGCTGGCATTACAATCTCTCTCGCTCCCTCTCTCTCTCTTTCTATTTGGTTTCTCTATCTTTCTCTCTTTAATTTGCTCTTTAATTATGTGAACATGGCAGACAACAGAGCAAACCAGTCAGAATTTTATGTAAGGATCTTAAATCACTGTTCAAGAATTTCATTTGAAAACATTTCTATGTGGAATATGCAATTGGATCAGTTATTGTGATATCATCGGTGGATGTTTTTAGACATGTTATCTTCATATCAACAGTTGGAGAAGTACACCAACATTCAGAAAATAAACTCCTGATGGCCGAAAAAACTGTGATAAGATACTGTGTTGTGTAACCTTGGTGAAGGAATTAAGATGCCTTCATGATAGAGGACAGAAAGCTCTTATTAGTGTAATAACATGCCACATTGTTCAGCTGACAGGGCAGTGAGAGCAAGACATAACAGTGAAAAAACTCCAGAATCCATACCTGCCCTTTTATTGTGAGACTCCTCCTTAGCTGAGGATACTGGAGACATTTTGTGGAAGTGAGAAGACAACATCATCCATCAATTCTTCTCTCTTTTCAAGAACATTCTCAATGTCACAGGTTTGCCTTTGAAGTGTTCAAACCTTTTGTCATCCATCATAGTATAGTTACTGTTGGAACCATGGAGGGGCTGTAGTGACCATTATACAATGGGTGGGTCTAATCCTGAATGCTTATCGGTTAAAAGCACATTCCAGCCTGTGTCATTTCCACAAGTTACCACCGGCTAAATCTATGATGCTAAAATGCCGTCTCATCAGCCCAGCCAGGCAATTTATAAATTTGATCTCCACTATAAAAAGCATCTAGACATGATCTCACTTTTCTTTTAGACTAACATTTAGTCTTCAACAGCGGAGTTTTGTATAAACCTTGCTGTCTGTCTCTCCAACATTTGCAACATTGTTTCAATATTCAAATTTAATCTCCAGCTGTCGATCTCCAGCTGTCCCATGGTACTGAACTTGTCGGAATGAGAGGGACAGGTCGAAATCATGAAACAGGATCATTTTTAAGGATATATTCAAAGAACTATCAATAGAAAACAGCTCGTTTTCTGTCTTTTCAGCTTCAGTTTGAAGTGATTGTGTTAACTATGTTGTTGGCTAGCTCCTCTGAACAACGGTGTCCTGACGAGACAGCACATTTTCTATGCCATGCGAAATCGTACATCATTAGCTCCATGTTATGGATGTATCCAAATAAATGTCACTAGAAAAGAGCTTATGCAAATGCAGCTACTTTGCTGTTATTCTGCCTACACTGTTTGATGTGACTGTAAGTTAGCAGTAGTTGACTAGCTAGCAAGCAAGGGATAAGAGCATTGCCATTTAGAACAAACGACTGGATAGCGTCCATAGATGCAGAACAAAAAGACTGAACGACTGGTTTGCGTCTCTGGCAATCGAACCGATAGAACAAAAGACCAGCCGGCTTGGATAGCAACCCTATATATCTGTCGGGACTATATCTTGTGCAAGGATGAAGTAGTATGAATACATTTTTATGAAAATATGTAAATCATTATTTTAATATGTTGGCAACCTGTTGTATAAAAGTGATAATGCCCTCGAAGCCGGTGTTTGGAGGATATATCGACTTCATCTCGGGCCTATCAACACCCGTGCCAATATATCCTCCAAACACCGGCTTCTCTGGCATTGGAAAGGTGTACCGCTAGCGCCCGGCCTCGACAACATCCGGTGAAATTGCAGAGCGCGAAATTCAAAAATACAAAATTCGTAATATTAAACATTCATGAAAATACATCGGTTAACAGCTTAATGTCTTGTTAATCCAGCCGCTTTGTCAGATTTCAAAAAGGCTTTGCGGTGAAAGCATACCATGCGATTATCTGAGGTAAGTTCCCCGCATACAAAAGCATTAAAAACATTTTCCAACCAAGCAGATGCATCACGAAAGTCAGAAATATCGATACAATAAATTGCTTACCTTTTGAAGATCTTCCTCTGTTTGCAATCCAAAGGGTCCCAGCAAAAAAGTCAGTTCTGTTGGTGCGCTTAATTCAATAATCCACCTATTTCCCCTCGTTCAAAATGCATACAAAATTAATCCCAAACGTTACCAATAAACTTGGTACAAACAAGTCAAACAACATTCCTAATCAATCCTCAGGTACCTTAATATGTAAATAAACAATCAAATTTAAGGCGGAGAATAGTATATTCATTACCGGAGATAAATAACCAAGTGTGCGACCTCACCGGAACGTGCTACAAACACTACAGCCAAAATGGGAGCCACTTATGAAAAATGCAAATTCTAGCTCATTTTGGCATCTAGTGGAAGCCCTAGCAACTGCAATCTGGGAGGTATTCCTTTTATATTCCCATTGACAGCCATAGTAATCAGGGGTGAGCTGAAAAAAATAATTCTGGATGGATTGTCCTTGGGTTTTTGCCTGCCATATCAGTTATGTTATACTCACAGACATCATTTTAACACTCTAACTTTAGAGTGTTTTCTATCCAATACTACCAATTATATGCATATCCTAGCTTCTGGGCCTGAGTAACAGGCAGTTTACTTTGGGCACCTCATTCATCCAAACGTCCGAATACTGCCCCCTAGCTCGAAGAAGTTTTAAGAGGAATCCTAGCTCAACCCTCAATCATGGGATAGTCAGTCTGTTTATGGCATTGCCTTCCTTCTGTTAAGGTTTTTAATTTTGAATATCTATTTCTGAGTCGATCAAACAAAATATTAGCAATTGTATTTTGTGGGGGTAAAGGTTATTCTAACATGAGTGCCTTTGCTATACTGCACATTTTAAAGTATGCTTACTCTACTGGTGATGGTAGTAATGATGATGTGTCTCTATGGTCTGAGCAGTACTATCAGGAAGAGGAGAGTAGTGGATGAGAGACATACCCAGAGTGTTGTTGTGCTGTAAGTGATTGATTACTCTCTCCGCCTTAGTAGTTTGATTAAGGTTCCTGTGATTTATCTATGCTATTCAGAACATCATACTATCCCTATATGCACTCAACAAAAACACTCTGTTGAGTTGTGCATATGTGTGTGTAGTGTGCATGTGTGTATCTCCTTACTATAATATAAATCCCATAACTTGGCAAGTGTGTCTGAATAAATTAATAAGGAAATGTACTCCTTCCATCACTCATTTTGTATTAAAGCAGATAACATCCCCCTTTAATAGACACTTATTAAATTATTTCATATGTGATGGATGTGTTCACTTTAAAGCTGAAATTGCCTGGAGTGTGGTCATTGTGTCTCAGAAGCTCAGTAAATATTTCTTATCTGCTGTGAAAATGAATTTTGTGTGTTTTGATAGTTCAGGTCTGTGAGCTCCAGTTTGTCTTTATGTCATCTGGTTGACAGAGTGGAAGAGTCAAGAGTCCCTAGATGTGAATGAAGTGGTGGAAGTAAATACATAGATGTAATAAAAGAGGATAATTTAATGTCAAATGACTGAGTACAGATGGCTACACATAAATAGATTTGAGGGGTGATCAACTCTATTTTCCAACTTGTGCAATATCTCATGTCCATGTACAGTTTAATCTCAAAAATGCTTTGAATTTAATTGACCCTTACTTTATCCCTTTAACAACTGACACTGTGCCAGCATTGGGATTGTCATCATCATAATGGTATCAGTCAAGCTGTAATACATAGACCAGTCTTAATCAGTCTTTAAAAAACAATCACAGAGTTCAATAAAACATCTTCTGGATTCTGCTGTCTTTCTGTTGTGAGGGCTGGGTGGGACGTCATAGCAGGCACTTTGTACTTCCTCTTTCTGATGGGCAGGGCCCCACATACAGGCAGTTTGTGCTCTGCACTTCCTGCCAGGAGGGGTGGAGGGCTTGCACTGACCTTGCCTCACATGTTTTTCCCTGCTGTTGTCCCCAGGAGCTTTTCTAAGATGGAGGAGAGGCCCTGCCACTGTGGTGTTGGCTCAATCAGAGACACATCAGAGACGCATTGATCCCAGTGTTTATAATTGCCCAAACACAGCATATTCATGTTGAATAAGCAATGGAAAATATAGGAACTTTTGATCGTAGAATGTTTTTGAATTACTGCAAGGCAATTTCTTCTGTCATCTAACAATGTTTATACTTGACATAGTACAGTAGAGCATTCACCAACTAATTGGGTTGAAAATCTGTTTTGGGACCTATAATCATGCATGATACAGGTCACTGCAAAAAAAAGGAAACACCAACATAAAGCATCTTAATAGGCCATTGGGCAACCACAAGCCAGAACAGCTTCAATGCACCTTGGCATAGATTATAGTGTCTGGAACTCTTGGAGGGGTGTGACACCATTCTTCCACAAGAAGTTCCATAAGTTGGTGTTTTGTTGATGGTGGTTGAAAACGCTGTCTCGGGCGCCTCTCAAGAATCTCACATACAGTGGGGAGAACAAGTATTTGATACACTGCCGATTTTGCAGGTTTTCCTAATTACAAAGCATGTAGAGGTCTGTAATTCTTATCATAGGTACACTTCAACTGCGAGAGACGGAATCTAAAACAAAAATCCAGAAAATCACATTGTATGATTTTTAAGTAATTCATTTGATGTTTATTGCATGACATAAGTATTTGATACATCAGAAAAGCAGAACTTAATATTTGGTACAGAAACCTTTGTTTGCAATTACAGAGATCATATGTTTCCTGTAGTTCTTGACCAGGTTTGCCCACACTGCAGCAGGGATTTTGGCCCACTCCTCCATACAGACCTTCTCCAGATCCTTCAGGTTTCGGGGCTGTCGCTGGGCAATACGGACTTTCAGCTCCATCCAAAGATTTTCTATTGCGTTCAGGTCTGGAGACTGGCTAAGCCATTCGAGGACCGTGAGATGCTTCTTAGTTGCCCTGGCTGTGTGTTTTGGGGTCCTTGTCATGCTGGAAGACCCAGCCACGACCCATCTTCAATACTCTTACTGAGGGAAGGAGGTCATTGGCCAAGATCTTGCGATACATGGCCCCATCCATCCTCCCCTCAATACAGTGCAGTCGTCCTGTCCCCTTTGCAGAAAAGCATCCCCAAATAATGATGTTTCCACCTCCATGCTTCACGGTTGGGATGGTGTTCTTGGGGTTGTACTCATCCTTCTTCTTCCTCCAAACACGGCGAGTGGAGTTTAGCTCTATTTTTGTCTCATCAGACCACATGACCTTCTCCCATTCCTCCTCTGGATCATCCAGATGGTCATTGGCAAACTTCAGATGGGCCTGAACATTCACTGGCTTGAGCAGGGGGACCTTGCGTGCGCTGCAGGATTTTAATCCATGACGGCGTAGTGTGTTACTACTGATTTTCTTTGAGACTGTGGTCCCAGCTCTCTTCAGGTCATTGACCAGGTCCTGCCGTGTAGTTCTGGGCTGATACCTCACCTTCCTCATGATCATTGATGCCCCACAAGGTGAGATCTTGCACGGAGCCCCAGACCGAGGGTGATTGACTGTCATCTTGAACTTCTTCCATTTTCTAATAATTGCGCCAACAGTTGTTGCCTTCTCACCAAGCTGCTTGCCTATTGTCCTATAGCCCATCCCAGCCTTGTGCAGGTCTACAAGTTTATCCCTGATGTCCTTACACAGCTCTCTGGTCTTGGCCATTGTGGAGAGGTTGGAGTCTGTTTGATTGAGTGTGTGGACAGGTGTCTTTTATACAGGTAACGAGTGGAGAACAGGCGGGCTTCTTAAAGAAAAACAGGTCTGTGAGAGCTGGAATTCTTACTGGTTGGTAGGTGATCCAATACGTATGTCATGCATTAAAATGCAAATTAATTACTTAAAATTCATACAATGTGATTTTTCTGGATTTTTGTTTTAGATTTCGTCTCTCACAGTTGAAGTGTACCTATGACAAAAAAAATACAGACCTCTACATGCTTTGTAAGTAGGAAACACTGCCAAGTTTGTAGGTTATCAAATACTTGTTCTCCCCACTGTTGGTGTTCAATTGCTTGAGATCTGGTGATTAAGACGGCCATGGCAAATGGTTTACATCTTTTTCATGTTTATCAAACCATTCAGTGACCACTCGTGCCCTGTGGATGGGGGCATTGTTATCGTCTGGGGGCATAGCCATGGTAGACAAAATAATGATCTGCCCAGTGTTTTTATACATGATCCTAAGCATGATTGGATGTTAATTTCTTAATTAACTCAGGAACCACACCTGTGTAGAAGCACCTGCTTTCAATATACTTTGTATCCCTCATTTACTCAAGTGTTTCCATTATTTTGTTGGTTACCTGTATATTATTCACACATAGTGTTGTACAAAGATTTTTCAGTCCCTATGTACCTCTGTGGTTCGGTGTCTCCTCAGTGCTGATCTGTATCACTGTATTGGATGTTTCCTATTAGTCACTGCATCTGACAGATAATCACAGGCTGTGTCTTTCAAGGACAGCACAGGACTATTACTACAAGAAGCCTTAAGACAGAGGAACGGAAATTTATTCTCAGGCTATTTTAACCCTGTTATTCCTGCTTGAGCTTCCTATTTCCTGTCCTCCTCAGTATACTTCCTGTCGAGCCATATCTTATGTTTCTCTAATATAGAATGTCATCTGCTGAGCAACAAAAATAACCTGGAATTTAGTAAGCTATGGACAGTTCATATTTTTCATTGTACAACATTGTCAGGTAGGCCTACCACTGCAATGCTGGGTAAAGGGGAACTATTATGGAACTACTGTATATAGGCTTAATGAACCATAACAGACAGAGGCCGCATTCCATCATGTTTGCAGTGAAGAGGCTTTGGACTGGTGAATCCACTGTGTTTCATGTTTGTCTGTTCCCACCCTCTGGTTCATCCCCTGGGGAGTCTTTCAGGCCCACATTTTTATTCCCTCCTCTTTCCTCTCGGTACGCTTGGCTTGGGCAGGGTGGAGCTCTAGGAAGTGGGGTGTATCCTTCCTCTCTGCTGAGGACATGACTGAGAAGGGGGTGGCCAAGCCGGGGGAGGACTGGAGGCCCGGTGTTGATTCAGGGATACAGATACAGAGTGTGGCCCTCAGCCTGTCTCTCTGCTCTGACAATATACACCATTGGTCAAAAGTTTTAGAACACCTACTTATTCAAGGGTTTTTCTTTATTTTTTACTATTTCCTACATTGTGGAATAATAGTGAAGACATCAAAACTAGGAAATTACACATATGGGATTTTAATGAGGCTAATCTGAAAACAAGGCTCCCTAAATTTTATCAGCATATCAAATGCGCAACCCGGGCTGGCAAAATTCTGGATCATTGCTACTCTAACGTGCACGACGCATACAAAGCCCTCCCTCGCCCTCCTTTCAGCAAATCTGACCACGACTCAATTTTGTTGCTCCCAGCCTATAGACAGAAACTTAAACAGGAAACGCCCGTGCTCATGTATGTTCAATGCTGTTCTGACTAATCTGATTCCACGCTTCAAGATTGCTTCGATCACGTGGACTGGGATATGTTCCGGATAGCCTCAGACAACAACATTGATGTATACGCTGATTCTGTGAGCAAGTTTATTAGCAAGTGCATCGGTGATGTTGTAGCCATGGTGACTATTAAAACCTTCCCCAACCAGAAACCGTGGATTGATGGCAACATTCACGCATAACTGAAAGCGCGAACCACTGCTTTAACCTCTTGAAACTCCCCATCCCGGATCCGGGATTGTGACTAAGCCTCAGGCTCATTAGCATAACGCAACGTTAACGATTTCTGAAAATCGCAAATAAAATTAAAATAATGCGTTTGCTCTCAAGCTTAGCCTTTTCTTAACAACACTGTCATCTCAGATTTTCAAAATATGCTTTTGAACCATAGAAATTGACTAATTTGTGTAAGAGTATGCAAAGCTAGCATAGCATTTTGTGTAGCATGTAGCACGCAACATTTTCACAAAAGCCAGATAACCAAATAAATAAAATCATTTACCTTTGAAGAGCTTCTGATGTTTTCAATGAGGAGACTCCCAGCCACATACCAAATGCGCAGTGTTTCCTGAAAGCGTCTGTGTGTAGGAGAAATCGTTCCGTTTTCTACATTGCGCCTGGCTACCAAAACGAACCGAAAATGCAGTCACCTACAACGTGAAACTTTTTCCGGATTAACTACATAATATCGACCGAAACATGGCAAACGTTGTTTGGAATCAATCCTCAAGGTGTTTTTTCACATATCTCTTCATTGACATGCAGTTCGTGGAAGCTTGCTTCTCTCTCTGTGCCCCATGGAAAAATACTGGCAGGTGACTTTTGCACACCAATTTCGGCGCAGGACACCGGGCGGACACGTGGTAAATGTGGTCTCTTATGGTCAATCTTCCAACAATCTGCCTACAAATACGTCACAATGCTGCAGACACCTTGGGGAAACGACAGAAAGGGCAGACTCATTCCTCTTGCGTTCACAGCCATATAAGGAGATCATGAAAGACAGAGCCTCAAAAATCCTTGTCATTTCCTGGATGCCAAGTCATCTTGGTTTTGCCTGAAGCTCACGTTAAAGGGCACGCACAGAGAAGATATTTGTATTTCTGGACACGTCAGAGTGTTTTCTTTCGAACAGTAGCAATTATATGCATAGTCGAGCATCTTTTTGTGACAAAATATCTTGTTTAAAACGGGAACGTTTTTCTTCCAAAAATGAAATAGCGCCACCATAAGTGTAAGAGGTTAAATCATGGCAAGGCGACCGGAAACATGACCAAATACAAACAATGAAGCTATTCCCTCCGCAAGGCAATCAAACAAGCTAAACGTCAGTATAGAGACAAAGTAGAGTCGCAATTTAATGGCTCAAACACGAGATGTATGTGGCAGGGTCTACAGTCAATCACGGATTACAAATATTGGTGGTGGACAACGATATCTTGCTCCCAGACAAACAAAATGACTTCTTTGCTCGCTTTGAGGACAATACAGTGCCACTGACAAAGCCCTCTACCAAAACCTGCAGACTCTCCATCACCGCAACCAACGTGAGAAAAACAATTAAACGTGTCCTCAGAACAGACGCAGACCAGCTGGCTGGTGTGTTTACGGACATATTCAACCAATCCCTATCCCAGTCTGCTGCTCCCACATGCTTCAAGAGGGCCATCATTGTTTCTGTTCCCAAGAAAGCAAAGGTAACTGAGCTAAACAACTATCGTCCCGTAGCACTTACTTCCGTCATCATGAAGTGCTTTGAGAGACTAGTCATGGATCATATCACCTCCACCCTACCTGACACACTAGACCCACTCCAATTTGCGTACCACCGCAATAGGTCCACAGACGATGCAGTCACACTGCACACTGCCCTATCCCATCTGGACAAGACGAATACCTACAGTTGAAGTCGGAAGTCTACATACACTTAGGTTGGAGTCATTAAAACCCGTTTTTCAACCACTCCACACATTTCTTGTTAACAAACTATTGTTTTGGCAAGTCAGTTAGGACATCTACTTTGTGCATGACACAAGTCATTTTTCCAACAATTGTTTACAGACAGATTATTTCACTTATAATTCACTGTATCACAATTCCAGTGGGTCAGATGTTTACATACACTAAGTTGACTGTGCCTTTAAACAGCTTGGAAAATGGGCTAATTTACATCATTTGAGTCAATTGGAGGTGTACCTGTGGATGTCTTTCAAGGCCGACCTTCAAACCCAGTGCCACTTTGCTTGACATCATGGGAAAATCAAAAGAAATAAGCCAAAATCTCTTAAATAAATGGTAGACTTCCACATGTGTCGTTCATCCTTGGGAGCAATTTCCAAATGCCTGGAGGTACCACGTTCATTTGTACAAACAAATGTACACAAGTATAAACACCATGGGTCCACACAGCCTTGCTACCGCTCAGGAAGCAGACTCATTCTGTCTCCTAGAGATGAACGTACTTTGGTGCGAAAAGTGCAAATCAATCCCAGAACAACAGCAAAGGATCTTTTGAAGGTGCTGGAGGAAACAGGCATAAAAGTATCTATATCTACAGTAAAGCAAGTCCTATATCGACATAATCTGAAAGGCCACTCAGCAAGGAAGAAGCCACTTCTCCAAAACCGCCATAAAAAAGCCAGACTTCGGTTTGCAATTCACATGGGGATAAATGCCATCTTTATGTAATACATGTATCACTAGCAACTTTAAACAATGGCCCTTTTATATGTTTACATACCTACATTACTCATCTCATATGTATATACTGTACTCGATACCATCTACTGCATCTTGCCTATGCCGTTCTGTACCACCACTCATTCATATATCTATGTACATATTTTTTATCCCTTTACACTTGTGTGTATCAGGTAGTTGTTGTGAAATTGTTAGGTTAGATTACTTGTTGGTTATTACTGCATTGTTGGAACTAGAAGCACAAGCATTTCACTACACTCGCATTAACATCTGCTAACCATGTGTTTGTGACAAAAAAAATTGAAATATCAAACTTTTTGGAGAAATGTCCTCAGGTCTTTCGAAACAAAAATAGAACTGTTTGGCCATAATGACCGTCATTATGTTTGGAGGAAAAAGGGGGATGCTTGCAAGCCGCAGAACACCATCCCAACCGTGATGCACAGGGGTGATAGCATCATGTTGTGGGGGTGCTTTCCTGCAAGAGGGACTAGTGCACTTCACAAAATAGATGGTGTCATGAGGATGGAAAATTATGTGGATGTTTTGAACCAACATCTCAAGACATCAGTCAGGAAGTTGAAGCTTGGTCACAAATGGGTCTTTCAAATGTGCAATGACCCCAAGCATACTTCCAAAGTTGTGGCAAAATGACCTAAGGACAATAAAGTCAAGGTTTTGGAGTGGCCATCACAAAGCCCTAACCTCAATCCTATAGAACATTTGTGGGCAGAACTGACAAAGTGTGTGCGAGCAAGGAGGCCTACAAACCCTGACTCAGTTACACCAGCTCTGTCAGGAGGAATGGGCCAAAATTCACCCAACTTATTTTGGGAAGCTTGTGGAAGGCTACCTGAAATGTTTGACCCAAGTTAAACAATTTAAATGCAATGCTACCAAATACTAATTGAGTGTATGTAAACTTCTGACCCACTGGGAATGTGATGAAATAAATTAAAGCTGAAATAAATCATTCTCTCTGCTATTATTCTGACATTTCACATTCTTAAAATAAAGTGGTGATCCTAATTGACCTAAGACAGGGAACCTTTACTTGGATTAAATGTCAGGAATTGTGAAAACGGAGTTTAAATGTATTTGGCTAAGGTGTATGTAGTTGGAAGTTTACATACACCTTAGCCAAATACATTTAAACTCAGTTTTTCATAATTCCTGACATGCTGTTCGTTTACATGTCAGCATTTAACACCACAGTACCCTCCAAGCTCATCATTTAGCTCGAGGCCCTGGGTGTCAACCCTGCACTGTGCAATTGGGTCCTGAACTTCCTGAAGGTCTGGCCCTGTTGGTGAAGGTAGGAAACAACACCTCCACTTTGCTGATCCTCAACATTTGGGCCCCACAAGGGTCCATGCTCAGAACCCTCCTGTACCCCCTGTTCACCCATGACTGCGTGGCCATGCACGCCTCCAACTCAATCAAGTTTGCAGATGACAAAACAGTAGTATGCTTGATTACCAACAACGATGAGACGGCCTACAGGGAGGATGTGAGGGCTCTGGGAGTGAGGTGTCAGGAAGATAACTCAACATCAACAAAACAAAGGGGATGATCGGGGACTTCAGGAAACAGCGGGAGGAGCAGCCCCCAATCGACATCGACGGGACACCAGTGGAGAAGGTGGCAAGTTAAGTTCCTCAGTGTACACATCATCGACAAACTGAAATTGTCCACCCACACAGACAGTGTAGTGAAGACGGCGCAATAGCGCCTCTTCAACCTCAGGAGGCTGAGGAAATGTCTTGTCACATAAAACCCTCAAACTTTTATGGATGCACAATTGAGAGCATCCTGTCGGGCTGTATCACCGCCTGGTACGGCATCTACACCGCCCACAACCGCAGGGCTCTCCAGAGGGTGGTGCGGTCTGCACAACAAATCACCGGGAGCAGACTACCTGCTTTCCAGGACACCTAGAGCAACCGATGTCACAGGAAGGCCAAAAAGATAGTCAAGGACAACAACTACCTGAGCCACTGCCTATTCACCCCGCTATCATCCAGAAGGCAAGGTCAGTACAGGGGCATCAAAGCTGGGACCGAGAGACTGAAAAACAGCTATTTCAAGGCCATCAGACTGTTAAACAGCCACCACTAGCACAGAGAGCCTGCAGCCTACATACAGACTTAAAATCATTGTCCACTTTAATAAATGGAACACTAGTCATTTTAAATCATGTCATTTTAAATTATGTTTACATATCTTGCATTACTCATCTCATTTGTATATGCTGTATTCTATACAATCTATTGTAACTCAGTCTATGCTGCTCCGAAAATGCCCATCCATATATTTATATATTCTTAATTCCATTCCTTTACTTCGATATGTGTGTATTAGGTATTTGTTGTGAAATTGTTTGCTATTACTTGTTAGATATTGCTGCACTGTCAGGACTAGATGCACAAGCATTTCACTAAAATAACATCTGCTAAACACGTCAAATAAAATTTGATTTGATTTGTTCATGTTCCCAAATTGCACCACTGTTTGATGTATTGCCCAGAGCTACATCCATTAGATCAATTTCAGTGACGTGCATCCAGTGTTTTAGTGGGGTTTTGTCTTCTGTTTGTCTGCGTCTGGACTCATGTGTAACCTGCTCGAATTATTTAAAAAATCCCTGTTTATTATTTTATATCATAGTAAATTAGATTGGCATCTTTGGGTGGTAGCAGGTTCCTCTGGATAATTTAAATAATGTACTAGTGTTTTCAGGCTCATTTTTTAAATTACAACCAACTCTTCAGATATTTTGGGATATTAACAATACATTTTTCACAGGTACACTTTCTTAGGTGATGCTTCAGATGAAAAATTGTGCCATATGTCATGGAAAAATTATAAAGAGCAACGATTTGAGGTACATAACATATTTTGGAGATGTGGTAGTTTATATGATAGACTCTGCTGTGACCACTCAAGATGTTGTGGATTTAACCATCTTCTCCAAGGTGACCCAGTGTCCCCTTCTGCCAGTAGGTCCAGCACCTGGTGGATCAGAACCAGACAGGCTTAATCTACTCAAGCCTGTTTCAGTCCCTGCAGTCCCAGTCCATCACAACATCACAAATACAGCTTTTCCACAGCTACAGTAAAAATACAACTCCACATTGCTCCCCAGGAAGGTACGATGCTATACACTTCCATGGAGCTCCATGGAGCTGCACAACACTAATGCTGACCATCAATATGGGGCCCCTTAAAGGTGTATGCTTAATCCAATCCTGTACTCCCTGTTCATCCACGACTGATTGGTCGAGCACAACTCCAACACCATCATCAAGTTTTCTGATGATAAGAAGGTGGTGGTACTGATCACCAACAATGATGAGGCAGCCTATAGGTAGGTCAGAGACCTGGCAATGTGGTTCCAGGACAACAACCTCTCCCTCAGCATCAGCAAGCAAGACAAAGGAGCTACTAGTGGACTACAGGAAACGGAGGGGCAAGCACACCCCCACCCGTATAGATTGGGGCAGTAGTGGAGCAGGTTGAGAGCTTAAAGTTCCTTGTGTCCACATTACTAAAGAATTAACATGGTCCACACACCCACACAGTTGTGAAGAGGGCACGACAGCGCCTCTTCCCCTCAGGAGGCTGAAATGATTTGGCATGGGCCCTCAGATCCTCAACAAGGTTGACAGCTGCACCATTGAGAGCATCTTGACTGGCTGCATCACCGTTTGGTACGGCAACTGCAAGGCACCTGACTGCAAGATGCTTCAGAAGGTAATGAAAATGGCGCCGGAGGGGAGGGCTGCAGTTCTACGGGCTCCAAACCAAATGTGCTATTTTGCTTGTTTTTTGTACATAATGTTGCTGCTACCTACCGTCTCTTATGATCGAAAGAGCTTCTGAACATCAGAACAGCGATGACTCACCTTGAACTGGACAAAGATTTTTTTCTTTAATGAGTCTGAGCGAAGGATATACAGCTTTGTCAAGACAATGCCCACATCCCTGTCATCAGCATGAAGAAAATACGGAGGAAAAGGGTGAGGAGGGCGGGTTGCCCTGCTTATCTTGGATTACTCCATAGCCTACCTCATCACGCTGATGTCCAGGAGGGCTCTCACCTGGGCAACTGCTCTATGGGAACAACAGATGGCCACGTGTTAGTTTGGAGGGGTTCGTGGAAGAGGTAAAGAATGTTTTTGATGCCCCGTTCTCCGGGAGAGAGGCTGCCTGGAAGCTAGTAAAGCTTCGGCAGGACACCCGCAGTGTGGCAGACTATGCAGTAGATTTCCGCACACTGGCAGTGGAGAGTGCTTGGAACCAGGATGCGTTGTTCGATATGTTCCTGAACGGTGTCTCGGAAGAAGCAAGGACGAGCTTGCTGCTCAGGAGTTACCTATGGATCTCGATTCCCTCATCGTGTTTACCATCCGCATAAATGGGCGAGTATGGGAACGATGGAGGGAGAGGAAATTTGATTTTGCTCGCACATCCAGACATTCCACCTTGCGTCCGAGTCATCCCGGAAGTCCCCAACATTCCTGTTACCGAGAGAACCCGAGGCTTCCTGACCTCCCCCAAGAGTTGCCGAAGACGGCCGAGTCACAGCTTCCCGAGCCTATGCAACTAGGCAGAGCTGGCTGTTTCCAGCAGAACAGCAATACAGGATCATCATTGTCTGTATTGCGAAACTCTTGTTCATTTTGTGTCCTCTTGTCTTTAAAAAACCAGACTCACCGATAGGAGCGAGTCCTCTGGTGGGCCATATGGGGAACCTTTCTGCTTCCCTTGCTCGCACCCCTTTTCATGCCATTCTGCTGTTGGGAAACCTGTCTACATCTCTCCATGTCCTCATTGAAGCTGGGGCCAATGAGAGCTTTTTGGACAATACCCTTGCTTCCAAGCTGAACATCCCCACTAAATCCCTCTCCATTCCCATGGATGTTAGTGCTGGACAGGCACTCTATAGGCCGGGTCACTCATAATACCACTCCCATCAACCTATGGGTGTCAGGGAATCACAGCGAGACTATTCAATTTCTGCTCATCAAGTCTCCTCAGATTCCCGTGGTTTTGAGATTCTCCAGGCTTCAGCGACACAATCCCCTCATCAACTGTTCTATGGGTGCCATCATGGGCTGTAGTCCGATCTGCCACGACCATTGCCTGAAGACAACGCAACCTGTCCCGGGACATCTTCCTGGGGGCTCGGAAAGTGCCCCGGACCTCTCCTCCATCACCGTGGAGTACCAGGACCTCCGGGAGGTGTTCAGCAAGGCCTGGGCCACTTCGGTTTTGCCGCACAGACCCTATGACTGTGGGATTGACCTTCTCCCTAGCACCAAGATGCCCTGGTGACATCTGTTCTCTCTGTCGGGACTGGAGACCTACATTGGGGCCTCCCTAGCTGCAGGATTTATCCGTCCCTCTTCCTCTCCCGCCAGCGCAGGGTTCTTCATGGAAAAAAGGACATTACTGTTAACTTCTTCGATATAGGGGGCGCTCTTTTAATTTTTGGATTAAAAAAACGTTCCCGTTTTAAACAAGATATTTTGTCACGAAAAGATGCTTGACTATGCATATAATTGACAGCTTTGGAAAGAAAACACTCTGACATTTCCAAAACTGCAAAGATATTATCTGTGAGTGCCACAGAACTGATGCTACAGGCGAAACCAAGATGAAATTTCAAACAGGAAATGGCCCAGATTTTGAAGGCGCTGTGTTCCAATGTCTCCTTATATGGCTGTGAATGCGCCAGAATGAGCCTACACTTTCTGTCATTTCCCCAAGGTGTCTGCAGCATTGTGACGTATTTGTAGGCATATCATTGGAAGATTGACCATAAGAGACTACATTTACCAGGTGCCCGCTTGGTGTCCTCCGTCAAAATTATTTTGCGTAATCTCCAGCTGCGTGCATTTTTCCATTTGCTTCAGAGGAGAAACCCAACTGCCACGAATGATTTATCATCGAATAGATGTGTGAAAACACCTTGAGGATTGATTCTAAACAACGTTTGCCATGTTTCTGTCGATATTATGGAGTTAATTTGGAAAAAAGTTTGGCGTTGTAATGACTGAATTTTCGGGGGGTTTTCTTAGCCAAACGTGATGAACAAAATGGAGCGATTTCTCCTACACAAATTATCTTTTTGGAAAAACTGAACATTTGCTATCTGAGAGTCTCCTCATTGAAAACATCCGAAGTTCTTCAAAGGTAAATGATTTTATTTGAATGCTTTTCTTGTTTTTGTGAAAATGTTGCCTGCTGAATGCTAGGCTTAATGCTATGCTAGCTATCAATACTCTTACACAAATGCTTGTGTAGCGATGGTTGAAAAGCATATTTTGAAAATCTGAGCTGACAGTGTTGTTAACAAAAGGCTAAGCTTGTGAGTGAATATTTGTCTTTCTTTTCATTTGCGATTTTCATGAATAGTTAACGTTGCGTTATGCTAATGATTACGCTCCCGGATACGGGATTGCTCAACGCAAGAAGTTAAGAACCCTTAACCGCTACCACTAATTTCCTCGGCCTTCAAGCCGCTCTAGGGGGCCACTATGTTTTTCAAGCTAGATCTACGGAACGCTACCACCTGGTGCGGATACGAGAGGGAGGCAGGTGGAAGACCACCTTCAACATGTCCAGCGGCCACTACGAGTATCTGGTCATGCCTTTTGGCCTCACCAACTCCCATGCTGTGTTCCAGGCTCTGGTAAATTATGTTCTCCGTGACATGTTGAACCGGTTTGTCTTCCTCTACATTGATGACATCCTCGTCTTCTCTCGTTCCCCCAAAGAACACATGCTCCACGTCCGGCAGGTTCTTCAACACCTTCTGAAGAATCAGCTGTTTGTGAAGTCGGAGAAGTGCGAGTTCCATCACTCCACCATCCCCTTTCTGGGTTACATCATCTCTGCTAAGAGTGTCCAGATGGATCACAGGAAGGTGACAGCGGTTCATCACTGCTCCCGTCTTGGTTCATCCTGGCTCTTCCTGTCAGTTCGTGGGGGATGCTTCGAATGTTGTAGTAGGGGCTGTCCTGTCCCAACATTTTGCCCTGGACCTGAAGCTGCATCCCAGCGGCTTCTTTTCTCACCACCTCACCGCCATGAAGAGGAACTACGATGTGTGGAATCTAGAACTTCTTGCGGTGAATATGGCATTGGAGAAGATGGCGTTGGAGGAATGGAGGCACTGGCTGGAGGGGTAGAACATACGTTCATTGTTGGACCGACTATGGTTCCGGATGTCACCACGTTTGTTGCTGCCTGCACTGTCTGTGCTCAGAACAAGATTACTCGGTCTTCTGCAGCCACTGTCTGTCCCTCACCGTCCCTGGTCCCACATATACCTGGATTTCGTCACGGGTCTCCCTCCGTCTGAGGGCAACTCTGCCATCCTGACTGTGGTTGACCGGTTTTCCAAAGCCGCCCACTTCATTCCTCTCCCCAAACTACCCTCGGTGGTGGCACAGCTCATGGT
Organism: Oncorhynchus masou masou; assembly: GCF_036934945.1. NCBI lineage: Eukaryota > Metazoa > Chordata > Actinopteri > Salmoniformes > Salmonidae > Oncorhynchus > Oncorhynchus masou. The sequence continues at coordinate 68,915,105 of NC_088216.1, forward strand.
GCAGCATGTCTTCCCGATCCATGGACTGCCAATGACATGGTCTCCAACCGGGGGCCTCGGTTCTGGAAGTCGTTCTGCACCCTCACCCTCACGTGGAGCCAGCAGCTGGTGTGGGTTGAATACGCCTGCAACACTTTCCCTCCCACGGGTCTGTCACCTTTTGAGTGTTCCCTGGGGTATCATCCCCCGCTCTTCCCTGAGCAGGAAGAGGAAGTCGGGAAATACCTTCTGCCCAGATGGTTGTCCACCGCTGTCGTCGTACCTGGAGGAGAGCCCAGTGGGCCCTTCTCAAGACCACCTCCAGGTATCGACAACAAGCAGATCGCCATCAGACCCCGGCTCCCCGGTATCATCTCGGGCAGAAGGTGTGGCTATCCACCCGGGATCTGCCCCTCCGGGTGGAATTCTGCAAACTCTCCCCCCGGTTTATTGGCCCATTTTCCATCTCCAAAATGATTAGCCCCTCTGCTGTTTGTCTTCTGTTGCCCCATACCCTTCGTATACATCCCACCTTTCATGTGTCCAGAGTCAAACCCATGTCTCACAGCCCTTTGTCTCCTGTTTCCAGGCCCTTCCCTCTCCCCTGTCTCATTGATGGGGGAGAGGGGTCATGTTTTGGTCAACCATGTCATTTTTTTTGGTCAACGATCTATACAAAATACTCTAATGTCAAAGTGGAAAAGAATTATAACGTGTAAAAAAAATCACGAGAATTAAAACACTAATATATCTTGATTTAGTTAAGTATTCAACCCCCTGAGTCAATACATGTTAGAATCACCTTTGGCAGCAATTAGAGCTGTGAGTCTTTCTCGGTAAGTCTCTAAGAGCTTTCCACACCCGGATTGTGCAACATTTCCCCATTTATTCTTAAATTCTTTAAGCTCTGTCAAATTGGTTGTTGATCATTGCTAGACAACCATTTTCAGGTCTTGCTATAGATTTTCTTGCAGATGTAAATCAAAACTGTGACTTGGCCTCCCAGGAACATTCCACATCATCTTGGAAGGCAACTCCAGTGTTTATGTTGAAAGATGTTGAATTTGTATCCAGTATCTGTCAGAAAGCAGACTGAACCAGGTTTTCCTCTAGGAATTTGCCAGTGCTTAGCTCTATTCCATTTATTTTTATCCCCAAAAATCATCTCTCTAGTCATTGACAATGACAAGCACACCCATACCATGATGCAGCCACCACCATGCTTGAAAAAACGAAGAGTGGTTCTGAGTTAATTAATATATATATATATATACATACTGTATATTTAACCTTTTATTAAACTAGGCAAGTCGGCTAAGAACAAATTCTTATTTACAATGACGGCTTACCAAAAGGCAAAAGTCCTCCTGCGGGGACGGGGGCTGCGATTTAAAAATACATTAAATTAAAATATAGGACAAAACACACATCACGACAAGAGAGACAACACTACATAAAGAGACACCTAAGATGACAACATAGCCTGGCAGCAACACATACCAACACAGCGTGGTAGCAACACAACATGACCACAACATGGTAGCAACACAACATGGCAGCAGCTCAACATGGTAGCAGCATAAAACAGGGTGCAAACATTATTGAGCACAGACAACAGCACAAAGAGCAGGAAGGTAGAGACAACAATAGATTAGTGATGTTGTGTTAAGATTTTCCCCAAGCATGACACGTTGTTTTCAGGACATAAAGTTAATTTCTTTGCCACATTTGCCATAACTCTGTCAATTAAGTTAGTATTGTGGAGTAACTACAATATTGTTGTCCATCCCTAGTTTTCTCCTATCACAGCCATTAAACTCTGTAACTGTTTTAAAGTAACCATTGGCCTCATGGTGAAATCCCTGAGCGGTTTCCTCCCTCTCTGGCAACTGAGTTAGGAAGGACGCCTGTATCTTTGTAGTGACTGGGTGTGTTGATACACCATCGAGGGTAATTAATAACTTCACCATGCTCAAAGGGATATTCAATGTCTGATTTTTCTTTATTTTTACACCATCTGCCAATATGTTCCCTTCTTCGCGAGGCATTGGAACCCCCCCCCCCCCCAATATTTATATTTTGTTTATTTTTTCACTATCTTCATCTTTTAACTCTGCACTCTGCTACACTTGTTGTTTCAAATGCAATAAATAAAAGGACGGAAAGAGTAGCAAGAGATGGGAGAAGAAAGAGAAAGAGGAGCAAGAGATGGGAGAAGAAAGAGAAAGAGGAGCAAGAGATGGGAGAAGAAAGAGAAAGAGGAGCAAGAGATGGGAGAAGAAAGAGAAAGAGGTGCAAGAGATGGGAGGAGCAAGAGATGGGAGAAGAAAGAGAAAGAGGAGCAAGAGATGGGAGAAGAAAGAGAAAGAGGAGCAAGAGATGGGAGGAGAAAGAGAAAGAGGAGCAAGAGATGGGAGAAGAAAGAGAAAGAGGAGCAAGAGATGGGAGGAGAAAGAGGAGAAAGAGTAGCAAGAGATGGGAGAAGAAAGAGAAAGAGGAGCAAGAGATGGGAGAAGAAAGAGAAAGAGGAGCAAGAGATGGGAGGAGAAAGAGAAAGAGTAGCAAGAGATGGGAGAAGAAAGAGAAAGAGGAGCAAGAGATGGGAGAAGAAAGAGAAAGAGGAGCAAGAGATGGGAGGAGAAAGAGTTGCTAATCAGGGCAGAAAGTAAATCAAATCCTTTTCCTGTGCTCTGCCACAGAGGGATACAGTGAGTCTCTGGGGACACTGCATCACTGAACACACATTTTAACATATTTAACATATCACATACATTAGATCACTTAGCCTTTTGTGCTGGGACTGTTTACATGAAAACTCGATGACTCAAAAGAGAGCTTGGGATTTATGCCTGGTATGGCTGGCAGCCTGGCGCTGTCTTCAGCATCAGAGGACACAATCACATTTAATGGCCTTCAATAGGATGTAAACCAGCCCTTAGTTATTACACAGTTTCTCTCAATTCACTTACCATCAACTCACTTACCATCATCTCTCAGCTCACTTACCATCATTACCAAGTCTGACCATAAAACTGTTCATTACTTCACATCTCACTGTCACCTATGAATAATACATAATAGGTCTTTGTAATAAACAAGTATTATTAAAGACTTAAAGATTACATTAAAGATTAGATTAAAGATATCATCAGGAAAAGAAAGAGAATTTGTAAAATGTCAGAAAATAGGGTGTTTTAGGTAGAAAACAGACATTGCCCATACTGAGGCAGCAAAACATTTTAGTCACGGTTTTACTCTATGTACTAAGTGGTGAGCATGGAATCTCTGGTGTCACTTTGAATGGCGGGACAATTAAATTAAACTGCCTGAAGACACTTTCTGGGCTAGTCATTAAGAATGATGTGTAAAATATCTACTAACAGGTCGATGTTTAGCTAAGTGTTCTGTTAATTGCATCGGTTAACAAGAAAAGCGCTGAGGGAGAATAAGTAGGGTGTTGTTGAAGTACAGTAGTTTAAGTGGGAATCCAAAAAATCTCAGACTTAGCCTACACATACAATATAATTCAAATTGAATTCCTATCAAAGCTCTCCAATACATTTAGAGATTTAGATGGTACAATGACTCTATGCACTGCTTGTTTTGTCACACAAAACTGAAATTAGCTGAACCATTACAATTGTAGCAACCAGGCAATGGCGGAGTGATTCCCCCATATTGCACCTTTTTTATAATTAGAATATATACATATTTTTAACTTTTACCCTTTTTTTGTGGGATCCAATTGGTACTTTAGTCTTGTCTAATTGCTGCCACTCCTGTATGGACTCGGGAGAGGCAAAGGTCGAGAGCCATGCGTCCTCTGAAACACGACCCAACCAAGCCACACTGCTTCTTGACACACTGCTCGCTTAAACCGGAAGCCAGCCACACCAATGTGTAGGAGGAAACACCGTACACCTTGCGACAGTGTCAGTGTGCCCGGCCCGCCACAGGAGTTAGTACTTCTGGCGCCGACAGAGATGGCCGCCTCGCTTCGCGTTCCTAGGAAACTATGCAGTTTTTTTTTTTTTACGTGTTATTTCTTACATTAGTACCCCAGGTCATCTTAGGTTTCATTACATACAGTCGAGAAGAACTACTGAATATAAGATCAGCGTCAACTCACCATCAGTACGACCAAGAATATGTTTTTCGCGACGCGGATCCTGTGTTCTGCCTTACAAACAGGACAACGGAATGGATCGCATGCAGCGACCCAAAAACGACTCCGAAAAAGAGGGAAACGAGGCGGTCTTCTGGTCAGACTCCGGAGACGGGCACACCGTGCACCACTCCCTAGCATTCTTCTTGCCAATGTCCAGTCTCTTGACAACAAGGTTGATGAAATCCGAGCAAGGGTAGCATTCCAGAGGGACATCAGAGACTGTAACGTTCTGTGCTTCACGGAAACATGGCTCACTGGAGAGACGCTATCCGAAGTGGTGCAGCCAACGGGTTTCTCCACGCATCACGCCGACAGAAACAAACACCTTTCTGGTAAGAAGAGGGGCGGGGCCATATGCCTTATGGCTAACGAGACATGGTGTGATGAAAGAAACATACAGGAACTCAAATCCTTCTGTTCACCTGATTTAGAATTCCTCACAATCAAATGTAGACCGTATTATCTACCAAGAGAATTCTCTTCGATTATAATCACAGCCGTATATATCCCCCCCCAAGCAGACACATCGATGGCTCTGAACGAACTTTATTTAACTCTTTGCAAACTGGAAACCATTTATCCGGAGGCTCGATTGCGCAACCAGGGGTGGAAAAACCTTGGATCATTGTTACTCTAACTTCCGCGACGCATATAAGGCCCTGCCCCACCCCCCTTTCGGAAAAGCTGACCACGACTCCATTTTGCTGATCCCTGCATACAGACAGAAACTAAAACTAGAGGCTCCCACGCTGAGGTCTGTCCAACGCTGGTCCGACCAAGCTGACTCCACACTCCAAGACTGCTTCCATCACGTGGACTGGGACATGTTTCGTATTGCGTCAGATAACAACATTGACGAATACGCTGATTCGGTGTGCGAGTTCATTAGAACGTGCGTTGAAGATGTCGTTCCCATAGCAACGGTTAAAACATTCCCTAACCAGAAACCGTGGATTGATGGCAGCATTCGCGTGAAACTGAAAGCGCGAACCACTGCTTTTAATCAGGGCAAGGTGTCTGGTAACATGAACGAATACAAACAGTGCAGCTATTCCCTCCGCAAGGCTATCAAACAAGCTAAGCGTCAGTACAGAGACAAAGTAGAATCTCAATTCAACGGCTCAGACACAAGAGGCAGGGTCTACAGTGGCAGGGTCTACAGTCAATCACGGACTACAGGAAGAAATCCAGCCCAGTCACGGACCAGGATGTCTTGCTCCCAGGCAGACTAAATAACTTTTTTGCCCGCTTTGAGGACAATACAGTGCCACTGACACGGCCTGCAACGAAAACATGCGGTCTCTCCTTCACTGCAGCCGAGGTGAGTAAGACATTTAAACGTGTTAACCCTCGCAAGGCTGCAGGCCCAGACGGCATCCCCAGCCGCGCCTTCAGAGCATGCGCAGACCAGCTGGCCGGTGTGTTTACGGACATATTCAATCAATCCCTATACCAGTCTGCTGTTCCCACATGCTTCAAGAGGGCCACCATTGTTCCTGTTCCCAAGAAAGCTAAGGTAACTGAGCTAAACGACTACCACCCCGTAGCACTCACTTCCGTCATCATGAAGTGCTTTGAGAGACTAGTCAAGGACCATATCACCTCCACCCTACCTGACACCCTAGACCCACTCCAATTTGCTTACCGCCCAAATAGGTCCACAGACGATGCAATCTCAACCACACTGCACACTGCCCTAACCCATCTGGACAAGAGGAATACCTATGTGAGAATGCTGTTCATCGACTACAGCTCGGCATTCAACACCATAGTACCCTCCAAGCTCGTCATCAAGCTCGAGACCCTGGGTCTCGACCCCGCCCTGTGCAACTGGATACTGAACTTCCTGACGGGCCGCCCCCAGGTCGTGAGGGTAGGTAACAACATCTCCTCCCCGCTGATCCTCAACACTGGGGCCCCACAAGGGTGCGTTCTGAGCCCTCTCCTGTACTCCCTGTTCACCCACGACTGCATGGCCACGCACGCCTCCAACTCAATCATCAAGTTTGCGGACGACACAACAGTGGTAGGCTTGATTACCAACAACGACGAGACGGCCTACAGGGAGGAGGTGAGGGCCCTCGGAGTGTGGTGTCAGGGAAATAACCTCACACTCAACGTCAACAAAACTAAGGAGATGATTGTGGACTTCAGGAAACAGCAGAGGGAACACCCCCCTATCCACATCGATGGAACAGTAGTGGAGAGGGTAGCAAGTTTTAAGTTCCTTGGCATACACATCACAGACAAACTGAATTGGTCCACTCACACAGACAGCATCGTGAAGAAGGCGCAGCAGCGCCTCTTCAACCTCAGGAGGCTGAAGAAATTTGGCTTGTCACCAAAAGCACTCACAAACTTCTACAGATGCACAATCGAGAGCATCCTGGCGGGCTGTATCACCGCCTGGTACGGCAACTGCTCCGCCCTCAACCGTAAGGCTCTCCAGAGGGTAGTGAGGTCTGCACAACGCATCACCGGGGGCAAACTACCTGCCCTCCAGGACACCTACACCACACGATGTTACAGGAAGGCCATAAAGATCATCTAGGACATCAACCACCCGAGCCACTGCCTGTTCACCCCGCTATCATCCAGAAGGCGAGGTCAGTACAGGTGCATCAAAGCTGGGACAGAGAGACTGAAAAACAGCTTCTCAAGGCCATCAGACTGTTAAACAGCCACCACTAACAGTGAGTGGCTGCTGCCAACACACTGACACTGACTCAACTCCAGCCACTTTAATAATGGGAATTGATGGGAAATGATGTAAATATATCACTAGCCACTTTAAACAATGCTACCTTGAATAATGTAGGGTAAGTAACATTATATATCTCATATGCATACGTATATACTGTACTCTATATCATCGACTGCATCCTTATGTAATACATGTATCACTAGCCACTTTAACTATGCCACTTTGTTTACATTCTCATCCCATATGTATATACTGTACTCGATACCATCTACTGTATCTTGCCTATGCTGCTCTGTACCATCACTCATTCATATATCCTTATGTACATATTCTTTATCCCCTTACACTGTGTATAAGACAGTAGTTTAGGAATTGTTAGTTAGATTACTTGTTGGTTATTACTGCATTGTCGGAACTAGAAGCACAAGCATTTCGCTACACTCGCATTAACATCTGCTAACCATGTGTATGTGACAAATAAAATTTGATTTGATTTGAGTCACTAGAGCGCAACTGGACTAGGACATCCCTGCCGGCCCTAACCCAGACGATGCTGGGTCAATTGTGCGCCGCCCCATGGGTCTCCTGGTTGCGGCCGACTGCAACAGAGCCTGGGCTCTAGTGGCACAGCTAGCAACTGCGATGCAGTGCTTTAGACCACTGGGGCACTCGGGAGGCCATATTTTACCATTATTGGCTGTTCTAGTCCCTGTTGTATGTACTGCAGATTGTACTGTGCTGTTGCCCATGGATGCCTTGCTGTTGAATCTCATTGAAACGTCTCCTGTTCCATCTCACCTCCCACCACCGCTTCATTTCCGTCTGTCACATCTCACTTTCTGCTGAGGACAGGAACACTTCGATAAAAGTCACTCCATGCATATTTCTTCTCATTTCTCCACAGCAAGAGCAGCATTTTGGAAGTAAGTTCCCTCGCCTGTGTCCCTCCTCACCTCATCACCTTACCGCAGTAAGGAAAAGTGCAGATATGCATGAGCACAGGCCATCCCCCATCAGCAAGAGGGGGGGGGATTTTTTAATTTAATTTTACCTTTATTTTACTAGGCAAGTCAGTTAAGAACAAATTCTTATTTTCAATGACGGCCTAGGAACAGTGGGTTAACTGCCTGTTCAGGGGCAGAACGACAGATTTGTACCTTGTCAGCTCGGGGATTCGAACTTGCAACCTTTCGGTTACTAGTCCAACGCTCTAACCACTAGGCTACCCTGCTGAAACTTGTATAACAACCGGAGAAAAGGTTTGTACAGCAGAATAAGCACATAGCATATTATGTTCAACCTGAGAAGAAGAGGAGTTCAATGGTAAGTTTGCCCCGAGGATGTTGTTTTATATTGTATGGCCCATTCACGTCTGTGTTAACACAAGCCATAATAGGACTCATTAAATCTGCTGTAGTAGAATGGACCACAGCAGTAGCGGTGCGTGGATAAAATCACTGGGGAAGCCAAGCCAGGGGGAAAAATCCATATTACAACCTATGTGTTGTGATAATTGCGTTGTCTGCTCTATAACCTGTTAGTTCATATGCCTTGCGACAGTGATAAATTCAACCACACCTTTGTTTCATCACAAAACTGGAGAGCAACCTCTGTACGGTGAAGTCCACAAAGCATTTTGTATGTAACAAACAGTTACATGACCTACAGCATTACATTATCAAATCACCAATGCTTCGTCTAATACAGTGACCACTAAAAGATACCAAAACTATTTAGTCCAATCAACGTAAGCTAAATATGATGTGGCTGTCCATGTTTCTGATTTGTGTGTTTGTGTGCATGCATTCGCAGAAAAAAACATGTTGACTCACCCTACTTGTAGAAAAATGCCAATGTCATCCTCCTCTCTTTCATTTTGATTAAACTGTCTATCACTCTGTCATACAGTGCACGCTTTTATTTTTTGTTGTCCTTAGGCAAGCTGACTAAAATGCTTGCTCGCCAGCCTAACTTCATTCATGGGCAACGTTAGCTGGTTAACATTAGCCTTATACATTGAGCTACATATTTAACTTCCAACCTCTGTCCAGGGGCACAATGTATGAATTTATGGTTGGATCAGAATCGCCTTTATGGTCAATGGCCAGTACGGAGAATTAAGTAAAACCACAAGTCCAAATCCTGATCTCCATCCATCCTAATTTAGAAAAGGGATGATTTTAGCTAGCTAGCTAGTCACCGGAGGACAACAACACAACAAAAAGCAACAATTCAAGTTGTTTCTGTCAATTACGTATTTCCTTTGATGCGATGTGATTGGAGTGAAGCCAAATCCAAACTTGACACTTTTTTTTATTTTGGTGCGCCAGCTCAACGCTGGCTTCCCTTGTTTTCAATGCTACGGGTCGCAACAATGTTATACTCTTTATGACCAGACAGCATCAGATAGATGGCCTACACATACAGAGGGGTGCTGTTCGCTCGCTCTTATGATTTCTCCAGTGAGATACTGTACATTCAGCCTCTTTCGAATTTTTGGAAAGTTATGAAAACACAGAGAGACTAAAGATTATTTGTATTATTTATTTTTCTTGGTCAATTGATTGGGTAGCTTGGCTTCCCTTGGCATCCATGAATACATTCCACTGCACAATCTCTGAAGCTTGTCCTCACTTGCTCATTCTTTATGATCACTCATATAGTAAAGAGATCTCCACATCTTCACACTGCACCTTTGATCATAAGCGGTCAGTGGTTGTTATTAGTGCTACATAAACCACAAGCAGACATTTTCGCGAACAGGTCAAGAACTAATGGGGTTCAATCCGATGCAGCAAGCTGCTGGAACTTGCTCTTTATACAGTTTCTCAAGAGAGTGAGAGGGGGAGATTTAGAGAATTAGTGAGAGAGAGAGACATGTTTAAGTTTATATGTCTGTCTGCCTGCCTGCCTGCCTGTCTGAGTCTTTCACCAATTTATCCATTGCAGTTTTATCACCAAGTGTTTTTTGCCTTGAATACAATGTATTGACTTATGAGTCCACTGCTTCAATACCTTGATGCATATTGTGTGTGTGTGTGTGTGTGCGAGCGTTCGGTCTGCCTGTCCAATTCATTGCCATCTGAGAATCTCTGTTTGTCTTGTCTAATCTTGCTACAATGTTGAGATCTTATGCTAACAATGTCAAGGTCAATCCACCATAGCTTTATTAAGACTGTGAATGCCACTCCAGAAGAGAAAGGTGGCTGCCATAACAATTACGCTTCATGACAGAATACTTAATACCACAGCTCATGAATCGGGATGCCATTTGAGTAAATCTCTTCTAGCTAATCAAGCATATTTGATTGTTTGAGTGAATTGTTCTCACTTTATCACCACATTTGTCAGTAAGCATTTCACGGTAAGGTCCTACACCTGTTGTATTTGGCACATGTGACAAATAAATAAAATGTGATTTGATTTGAGGTATTACTCAATAACAGTCGGATACATTTCAACAGTGCTCGGGGGTCTAAGGGAATTGGGTTTCACTGGGGTGACAAATGGGATCTGAATGAAATAAGGGACAGATGGGGGGGATCCAAAGTAGGGAAGGTTTGTGTGGTTTGTTATTCGGCACAGAGGATGGCAGTGTGTTTTCCCCCCGGCTTTATAGGTTTGCAGGTTTTACTACTGTATATTATTTCTTCCATCCTAGCCACATTTCCTCATCTGCTTGCATGCACCTCCCCCATATCAAGGTGTTTTGGTACTTCCCTTATGCACTATGCTTTTCCATGTGCTAACTTTTTTTATAAACTGAGTGTTTCGAGCCCTGAATGCTGATTGGCTGACAGCCGTAGTATATCAGACTGTATTACACGGGTATGACAAAACATTTATCTTTACTGCTGTAATTACGTTGGTAACCAGTTTATAAAAGCAATAAGTCACTTGGGGCGTTTATTGTATATGGCCAATATACCACGGCTAAGGGCTGTATCCAGGCACTCCGCATTGCATTGTGCATAAGAACAGCCCTTAGCCGTGGTATATTGGCCATATACCACACCCCCTCGGGCCTTAATGCTTGATTATACCTCAGGTCAATATAGTCTACCAGTCTAACTCTCTATCCTGCCCTCTAACCACCATTCATAGTGAGAATAGGGGAAGGTGTATTGTTTTGTCCAGATCTGCAATAGGTTAACTAGCAATCATACCACACATAAAAGCATACATTTTCAATTTTAATCCACAAGAACGAATAGCAGATAGGCAGCAGACAGGCCATGTGCATCATTCCCATGGAAGGACACTGGAGACATGAGACACACAGCTCAAAAAGCTTCCCTATTGATCTTGTTTAGGGACAATAAAATGATCCTACACAGACTAGCCTACAACACTACAATGCAATGAATAATTGCATTATTGTTTTAAAGTGAGTACAAAATTCTACTCTCGGCTGCAGTGAAAACGCCATTGGAATAACTGTGCAAAAATCCTGTGATTTGACTGTTTCATTCCATGTGGGTCCATTGTGGGTTTGTTTACTTCCGATACTGAGATGCTCTGTCTGTTGCAGATCATCATTCTCCCAAGTAGTCCTATAATAATGTGGCCTGTGCAAACCTATGCAGACATTTTTGTGGCAAAACCATCAGTAGGCCAAGAGTGGAAAATGCTATGGAAAACCATTTAGCTTGTATTTTTTTATTTGGTACTGTACATGGGAATTTGACCGCAAAAGTAATTTTTGTCCACTATAATGTGTACTCAGACTTTTATTTGCAACAAGTCAATTTGATGGAAACACAACTCTGATGGGAAAATGTGAATATGGTTTTTATGCCGATATTAGAATATTCACACAGTTCATGTACTTCAGGAAACAGCAGAGCGAGCACCCACCATCCACATTGACGGGACAGTAGTGAAGAAGGTGGAAAGTTTTAAGTTCCTCGGCGTGCACATCACGGACAAACTGAAATGGTCCACCCACAAAGACAGCGTGGTGAAGAAGGCGCAACAGCTCCTCTTCAACCTCAGGAGGCTGAAGAAATTTGGCTTGTCACATAAAACACTCAAACTTTTACAGATGCATAACTGAGAGCATCTTGTCGGGCTGTATCAACACCTGGTATGGCAACTGCTCCTCCCACAACCTCAAGGCTCTCCAGAGGGTGGTGCGGTCTGCACAACGCATCACCGGGGGCAAACTACCTGCCCTCCAGGACACCTACAGCACCCGATGTCACAAGAAGGCCAAAAATATCATCAAGGACAACAACCACCCGAGCCACTGCCTGTTCACCCCGCTATCATCCAGAAGGCGAGGTCAATACAAGTGTATCAAATCTGGGACCGAGAGACTGAAAAACAGCTTCTATCTCAAGGCCATCAGACTGTTAAACAGCCACCACTAACATAGTGGCTGCTGCCAACATACAGACTCAAATCTCTGGCCACTTTAATACATTTGATAAATTGCTAACCATGTGTATGTGACCAATAAAATTTGATTCGATTTGATAGAAATCTGTCGCCAATTGGATGTAAACCCAGCTATTGACACCCTAAAGACTCTGACAATTGCACAAGTCCACAGTCACTTTGATTATGCCTGCACAATATGCACATAATGGTTCACCAGCACCCCATACATCTAAAGAATAAGCTGCAGACCAGCCAAAACAAGCTTGTAAGATTTGTACTTAACCCCCCCTCATACTCATCTGGTTGGTCCCATGTTTCATGAAGTGAAATGAAAGATTCCCTACATTTTCCATATGCACAAATCTTATTTCTCTCGAAGTTTGTGCACACACTTGTTTCCCTGTTAGTGAGCATCTCTCCTTTGCCAAGATAATCCATCCACCTGACAGGTGTTGAATATGAATTATCTGATGAAACAGCATGATCATTTTTACACAGTTGCACCTTGTGCTGGGGGCAATAAAAGGCCACTCTAAAATGTGTAGTTTTGTCACACAACATATCACAGATTTATCAAGTTTTAAGGGAGTGCGCAATTGTTATGCAGGAATGTCCACCAGAACTGTTGCCAGAGAATAGAATTAGAGTTCATTTCTCTACCATAAGCCGCCTCCAATGTCGTTTTAGAGGCCTGCATACTCACCAGACATGTCACCCATTGAGCATGATTGGGATGCTCTGAATCAACGTGTACGACAGCGTGTTCCAGTTCTTACCAATTTCCAGCAACTTCACACAGCGGTGAAGAAGAGTGGGACAACATTCCACAGGCCACAATCAACAGCCTGATAAACTGATCCACGTCCATATCTTTTTTTGAAAGATATGTGACCAGCAGATGTATATCTGTATTCCCAGTCATGTGAAATCCATAGATTTGAACTGAATGAATGTATTTAAATTTACTGATTTCCTTCTATGAAATGTAACTCAGTAAAATCTTTTACATTGTTACATATTGCGTTTATATTTTTGTTCGGTGTAGTATTCATTATTTTGTTCGGTGTAGTATTCATTATTTTGTTCGGTGTAGTATTCATTATTTTGTTCGGTGTAGTATTCATTATTTTGTTCGGTGTAGTATTCATTATTTTGTTCGGTGTTGTATTCATTATTTTGTTCGGTGTAGTATTCATTATTTTGTTCGGTGTTGTATTCATTATTTTGTTCGGTGTAGTATTCATTATTTTGTTCGGTGTTGTATTCATTATTTTGTTCGGTGTAGTATTCATTATTTTGTTCGGTGTAGTATTAATTCATTGGTCTGGTCCACAGAATTACCACGAACTCAGCCCCCAGGTATCTATCAATGTAACGGCGTTCTTCGTTTGTCGAAAGAGAGTCGGACCGAAATGCAGCGTGTTGGTTACTCATGTTTTTTAATGAAACAAATGACGAATACATGAAAATAACTGAGACAAATACAAAACAACAAAACGGAACGTGAAACCTAATTACAGCCTATCTGGTGAAACTACACAGACAGGAACAATCACCCACAAAATACACAGTGAAACCCAGGCTACCTAAATACGGTTCCCCATCAGAGACAACAAGAATCACCTGACTCTGATTGAGAACTGCCTCAGGCAGCCAAACCTAAACTAAACACACCCCTAATCAACCACAATCCCAATGCCTACAAAAACCCCAATACGACAACACAATAACATAAACCCATGTCACACCCTGGCCTGACCAACTAATTAACTAAAACACAAAATACAAAGACCAAGGCGTGACAATCAAACCATTTTCCATTTGTTAGAGATGTCCACCAGCATAATGCCAAAGACTCTAATATTCACTGTTTTAATTGTAAGCGTCTGTCTGGTAGGAACACATTTTTATATTGCCTACTTGAGCTGGAGAGTGAGACAAACTGTCACAGCAACTCAAAGCCATCCCAGCCATAACCACTTTTAAAGATAATGTCAGAAGCTGGCTGATGTGTAAACAGTATACTTTTTTGGTCTGTATCTCTGTAATGTATCTCTATAATGTGTCTGTATCTATGTCATTTTAAATTATATATGTATTTATGTAAAACATAGGGAACACAATGGAAATAAGTCCCCAACTTTATTGTTCAATCCTTGTCACTTTTAAAAATCTTTGTACTGTGTGTATTTTTATTGACAATAAATAAATAAATCAAAACAAACTGAGCGGTGGCCATTTGATGAATGCAAAAATACATCTGTTACAAAACACCAAAAAGTTGACAATCAGAGATTGCCATGCCTTCGATATTGGGTAGGCGTACAAGATAGGGAGGTATGTATTTTCTGTTTTCTGTTCGTCTATTTATAGTGGTTTTGAAGAAAGAAAACGATATTGAAGTGCCAGAAGTCGGTATGCTTTGTTTATTGGTCGTGGACACTGGCACAGAAACCTGTTGGTGGATTTTTTTTCTTCATATACAGTATTGAAAATCTGATTTCCTCCTCGCTGATCATTATCTGCAGCTGGCTCTGATCAGCTGGCTCTGTAGCTTTTGAAAAAGGGTTGTGGAAAGTGCAAAGTGTGTGTGTACGTTTTTGCCATGGCAAAAGCATGCTGTCTGCTGCTCCAGCTCCGACCACAGCTGAGTATCACCTTCATGTGCCACTTAATGTTGTTACAGGGAAATTAAAAGACACTTAAAAGACAGACAGACAGACTATACACACTTTGCACTTTCCACAACCCTTTTTCAAGAGCTATTTATCTTTATTGCCCACTTAAGGTAAAGTGCCCCAGATAGTTGAGGTTTAATCTCTCATTTACTGCAATGGCACCCCAACAATGGATCCATATAATGGTGACGATGACACAACATATCCATCATCCTTGTCAAGAGCGAGCCCCTGTCTTGGCAATAACGACTGAGATCACAAAGAAGATGGATGAGGAAGGGGAGTTTGACCCTAGAGAAAAGGAAAGATTCACATGAGGTTTTCATTTAAAACCTGAGAATAAAGGGACAAATTATCAGCCGTCAACTGTTTACCAAGATAGTGATTAGTGACATTTGGAGGGGGTATCATTGTATTAAAAACAGACCTATTTGACCCCTGTGTTGCCATGGCAACAGCAAATCCATCACAATTCAGGTGCCCAGAGTGATAGACATATCAGTTGATATGGAGGTTGGCAGGACAAAGATGCAGAGAAATTGTCACAAAACATCCTATTTGAAATTCCCCCTTTCATCCTATGTCCTTTTCCTGATGTCCCATGCAGCGTAATTGACACAACCAACGTTTATTGCATACATGGTTATTAAAAAATGCAGTCACGCACAAAACCTCCCGTACATATTTCCCAGAAATGAACATTGAATATGCCATTTGAGCTTCCTCCCTCCATCCCCTGGGCTGGGGCGTCCTGTGCATGTGAATGAAGGAGAGCTCCTGCTAAGACCATCCAAGCAAAACCTTAACCAACCCTCACAAAAGATATGTGTGTGTGTGGGTTTGTGCGTGTGGAGAGCAGAACAGACGCATTGAGAGATCTGACTATGAATGACACACTATGCTCCACGCAGTCTTAGCAGTACCTCAGAGGACCTGAGCAGAGGATCCCACGGGCTTCTCCCCTACAAGAGGGGCACTTTGCTCACCCAGGGGATCCCAGCACTGTGGGGAGTGTACGTCCTGCTTATATTAGGAGATCGTGATGAGTTACCTGGAGGGACCCGATCATCTCTGGGCATAAGGGGTGACAACATAAGACATGAGTGCATACCATTAAAGGGCATACCATTAAAGCTAGAATCCACAGCTTTGGTCAAAAAGAATGGGACTGGAAAAATGTAACCACTCTCAAATTCATAGACAGAGCTAAGGACTGATCATCCATGATATCAAAATTATAGTTTTAAACATGTTTTGAGGCTATACAGTGATTATTTAAATGTACATTGTTTACAAACATTGGAGTTAAACTAACTTCTATTTTGGGTTCTAATGGGGTACGACAGTTTAGCTATAAGCTCATGAGGCATGTATAAGTTATTTTCTACAAGAATCAAAGGGTATATATCACACATTTATAAGTCCAAATATGGGTTTAGCAACTAAGGATTCTAGCTTCAAGGACACTTACTGTACTGTACAGTAGATGTACCACTGTCAGCTGTTATAGAACTGGACTGACCCATGAAGCCCCATGTAGGCTCCTGTCAGGATAGTAAACAACATGTCCCATATCTGTCTCCTAATGAGAGCTGGCTGTCATTCACTGGCTGTCATTCATTGGCTGTTATTCACTGGCTATCTTTCAGGGCAGGAGAACTTGCATACACTGTTTACTCCCGATAGGTGACATTTTGACTGTGTACTATTGTCAAAACTGACTTCAAATACTCTATGGCATTCATTAAAAATGACTTTAGACAGCAGCTGATACAATGGGGCACTATGTGTAGGATAGGTGGAGACACTTTGAGTGTCAGCTGTGAATGCTGAGTATTCATAACTTGTAGTCCGGCGCTCTCGTATTATACAGTCTAACACTAATGTTATTTTGACCTTGATTTCTAATTTCCTGTCCATCAGGGATTAGAAAATATTTAATTAATCAAAATCAAAGGCAGAGGATAAAAAAGTGGAGCTACTGATATTGCCATATCAGACAGCCCTGAGCAAGAAGGAAGTGCTCTGTCTGAGCTGCCAAGAAGCAGTGTTTTGGCGAGGGGGATGGGGGATAAGAGACCGCTTTGTGTCACGCAGGTCTGGCGGAAGAACCAAAACAACAACCATCTGTGTTTTGTAGTGGCCTATCTCCCCTGCCTGAGCAAACCAGTAGCCAGTTGACATCACAGAACTTCCTCAAATCTACACACAGGCAGCATGATGAAAGGTGCATTGTCAATGCATGTGAGAACCCCCAACATATGTTTTCTTTCTTACGCTTGCCCTTGTGTGATTGTTTTTCCAATAGACTACATTTTTCTTCGCTATAGAGGGTAGATTACGTAACCTCGGCCTACATAATAACCGCTGATACATTATGAGGTTTGAGTTATTTTTGGTACACTAAATGTTTGTTGCATAAACGTCTGCATCGACTTTCCACTTCTTTAGGGAAAATATCTTCTGTTACTGTCATTTCTTTGTGATTTCCTGGTGTAACTTATTCCCATATCGTTACACATGAACAATGCCTATGCAATGTAGTGTTGCCAAATATATGTATTTGGCCAGAGTCATATCTGCATCTTCATACCGAGGTGTCTGGTTAGACTGTAAACTCTCCTTCCAGACCCACATCAAACATCTCCAATCCAAAGTTAAATCTAGAATTGGCTTCCTATTTCGCAACAAAACATCCTTCACTCATGCTGCCAAACATACCCTTGTAAAACTGTCCATCCTACCAATCCTCGACGTCGGCGATGTCATTTACAAAATAGCCTCCAATACCCTACTCAACAAATTGGATGCAGTCTATCACAGTGCAATCCATTTTGTCACCAAAGCCCCATATACTACCCACCATTGCAACCTGTACACTCTCGTTGGCCGCCCCCGCTTCATATTCGTCGCCAAACCCACTGACTCCATGTCATCTACAAGACCCTGCTAGGTAAAGTCCCCCCTTATCTCAGCTCGCTGGTCACCATAGCATCTCCCACCTGTAGCACACGCTCCAGCGGGTATTTCTCTCTAGTCACCCCCAAATCCAATTCTTTCTTTGGCCGCCTCTCCTTCCAGTTCTCTGCTGCCAATGACTGGAATGAACTACAAAAATCTCTAAAACTGGAAACACTTATCTCCCTCACTAGCTTTAAGCACCAACGGTCAGAGCAGCTCACAGATTACTGCACCTGTACATAGCCCACCTATAATTTAGCCCAAACAACTACCTCTTTCCCTACTGTATTTATTTATTTTATTTATTTATTTAGCTCCTTTGCACCCCATTATTTTTATTTCTACTTTGCACATTCTTCCACTGCAAATCTACCATTCCAGTGTTTTACTTGCTATATTGTATTTACTTTGCCACCACGGCCTTTTTTGCCTTTACCTCACTTATCTTATCTCATTTGCTCACATCGTATATAGACTTGTTTATACTGTATTAGGGTAGCCTAGTGGTTAGAGTTCAAATCCACGAGCTGACAAGGTACAAATCTGTCGTTCTGCCCCTGAACAGGCAGTTAATCCACTGTTCCTAGGCCGTCATTGAAAATAAGAATTTGTTCTTAACTGACTTGCCTAGTAAAATAAAAGATTAAATTATTGACTGTATGTTTGTTTTACTCCATGTGTAACTCTGTGTCGTTGTATGTGTCGAACTGCTTTGCTTTATCTTGGCCAGGTTGCAATTGTAAATGAGAACTTGTTCTCAACTTGCCTACCTGGTTAAATAAAGGTGAAATAAAAAAATAAATAAAATAAAATCTTTCCAGTCTCCTTTGACTGAAAGATCACAGTCCACAGGAAGAGTAGGCTAAATCCAGGCAAGGGAATGTTTTAATTCATGATCCTATTATTTCCTTCAGGCCCTACAGAAAAATACCTTCAAACCACACGCTACAATTAAGCAATTAGGCACAAGGTGGTTAATATACTGTACCACAGCTAATGGCTGTTCTTAAGCATGACACAACGCAGAGTGCCTGGATACAGCCCTTAGCCATATATTGGCCGTATATCACAAACCCCTGAGGTTCCTTATTGTTATTATACACTGATTATCAACGTAATTAGAAGAGTAAAAATACATGTATTGTCATACCCGTGGTATACTTGTGGTCTGATATACCACGGCTTTCAGTCAATCAGGGCTCAAAACACCCAGTTTATAATGAGCTTGATAACACAATTAAGGATTTCACATGATATCATGGGCAGAACCATGGGACATACCGTAACTGTTCAGTCCTATTACCATGATAAACAAAAACATATTACACAGAATTAGGAAATATAAAGCCATCAAAGAGTGCACAAACCATACACTCTCTCAAAAGGATATACCTTTACAGTGCTCATAAATCTATAGCACTAAAGGCTATCGGCTGATGTTCTGACTGTGACGTTGTGCTTCATTTTAAAAGCCATGCACAACTCTTTTTACAATGCTTCTTGAGGGGTTTTGAGCCTTATAAATGGTTGTTTTTACAGTCAAGCGTGGAGGATTGTCTCTCTATGAATAGAGAAAGTAGAATGACAAATCAGTCAGTTATCAGACTGTTCTTTTTCAGTCTCTCGGCTAATTAACAGCCATTGTACTGCCATTGTACAGACACATATAATACCGTGTTATTAACTGGGGAAACAAAGCTAGAGAAGCACTTCATTCTTCATTCATAGCCTAAACCTTTTTCATTGTACACACACATTACAGAGATATCATTACAGACAAGTTGCAAATAATTAGACAATGTAAAAACATTTGAAGCAAAGCACTTAGTAATAACAAATGCAGAATGGAAAACTCTTCACAAGACTTATATACAGTAGGAATACAAACACACGTTACAGTGCTGTAAATAAAAGAACCAGGCAAAAGGCTGTAGCAATGTGTATTATCAAGTCGAGGTTGGTTTCGGTGACCTAGGTGATACAGGCTGGCTGTATTGATTGGCTGCGGAGGTTGTTGGGCCTGTGGGAAATTGAGCCTTTTTTTGCTGTTTTTTGATGAAGTGCTGACTTCCCAGATCCAGCTGTTTACTGCAATACTGTGCTCCAGACTGTGTTACTGGGGGAGGTGTGAGTAGTGGTCCTGGGTAGTGCTGTTGGGAGAGCATACTGTATTATACACACATTTGCTGACACCAGGATTTTTTATTTCACTTTTATTACAAAGAAAAACAACTGAGCTTTGGCCAGTTGTGCGACTTCAGTGGATTTGGGTCATTGTATACTTCTATTGCAAGTCCATTTACAGGCAATCAACCTTAATGAATTAAAATGGTTTATTATGATTATTTTCATCATATTTTCATTTTATTTTCATGCTTCAAATATTCAAGGGACTTGATGTGTGTAAACCTCAATAAAATATGTCAATAGACTTTCAGTGTGTCACGCTTTACCATCGACTAATTACAAAGTGGTTGAGGTCATTTTATGGAGGGTTTCTTCTTGATTGCTCTCTGAAATGACACACATCAGTACACTAGAACCCTTTGCAAATAATGTGTAATCTTGGCTAACCGTTCCATTGAATTAAACTTCACAGGTAATACATCTGTGACGGACAGTAAGGACACATTGTGCAATGTTTGGGAGTGTGAATAAATACCTACCAAAACAGTGGTTTCCAGTAATTGGCCTCATTACAAAAATAATGTCTGACAACTTTACTGACTGGGGACAAAAACATTGAGACCATCCAGGTCCAGTGGATAGGAGAGCAGGTGTTACATCTGGACATGTCTAAAGGGCTGGGAACAAGTCGCTGACCCTTTTCCCTGGTCTCTTTCCTGTCTAGGGCAGTGTGGGGAAAGGAGAGGAGGGGGGCTGGGGATCGATTTGTTCTTTGACATGTTTTTCCTGGTGTCTCCGCTCCCTTTCTCTCTCTATTGCTTTGTCTGTGTTCCAGGTGGTGGGACAGAGCACTGCACACAGAGACCCTCATAGTCCAGGAAATGTGTCTTCAGTCCAAAACATGTTTTTATAGTCTATGCTACATCTGGTGGGATATTTACCCATGAACCCATTCTCTTGTCTGTCCACATCTATCAATACACATTACACAAAGACCCATACTCCAGTAGCAAAACAGATTTGTGAAATAATAGTGAAAACAACATGGTCAGATACAGCACTCAATACAGCACTCTCCAAAGAGAAACACAACTGACTGTGCCAACAACCAGGCAAGTGCTATCTTTAGAGGTGATTTGCCATTTGGAGAACATAAGGGCAGGAATTGCCGCTGTGAATGTGCTACTGACACATAACATTGACCTGGCTGGCTTGAATAGTAGGCTAATATTTCATGAAAACATTAACAAGCCCATGCAAAAAAGTTATATTATCATTTGAGGCATTGCAAAAGTTAATCAGCCTATGTAAGACAATACAAACTCCACATACAGTAGCAGGTGCCAACCATTTTTCAGATAGTCTAGTCTAGAGGACCTGGATCACCTACTGTGGCCTAATATATCTGCAACACACAGTGCTTTCTGCACCAAGCCATCTGGATTGGGGAGTTTGCAATGTGTAACACATGACATGCCTCTGCAGTCCATAGGCCAACCCACTGGGCACAGATGTCAATTCAATGTGTATTCCACTTTGGGTCAAATTTCATTGAAATGATGTGGAAACAACACTGATTCAACCAGTGTGTGGCCAGTGGGAAGTGCTCTCCAGCGATTGAACAAAGGTGATCATTCTATTGTACTTTCCTCCATTCACCTCCGACGGTAATATATCCAGGAGGATCAGCTACAGTGTCTGACCTTCTAGTTTGTAGAAAAATAATAATAAAGAGGCTAAATTTGACCCTCCCAACCTGTGGGTGTTTAACCAGCGATGTTAGCTGGCAAATCAGAGGCCCCAGGTGACTGACTATTCCAGCTTCCCCTTGTGTCTCGGGATGTCTCTGTGTCCTTGAGCAGCCCATGCTTGAGCCCAGATAGAGGTTACTGAAAGTTTGGCTTTCCTTGAGCCTTGAGGAATGTACACAGCACCACTCAATCAGCCGACATTAGCATACCTAAGGGGTTAACGTTGTCAGCCTTGTCCATCTGTTGCTAAGGAAGGGTTGCCTGTTGTGCGGGAAACAGGGAGAGCGGTTTCCTGTTATGTAGAGCAGTTTTTAAAGGGTTGCTTTTCTCCAATCATGCAACAGATGCCCAGCCAGAAAGGCCAATAGCAAAAGCCTACTTTAGAGTTCCTAGTAGTCTGGAAATGTTTGAGGGACAAATACTGTATGTTCTGGAATATTATAGTAGGTCTTAGAACACAAGTTTATCATGACTCATACATTTTAATTTTATTATACTAGTCAAGTCAGTTAAGAACAAATTCTTATTTTCAATGACAACCTAGGAACAGTGGGTTAACTGCCTGTTCAGGGGCAGAACGACAGATTTGTACCTTGTAAGCTCGGGGATTCGAACTTGCAACCTTTCGGTTACTAGTCCAACGCTCTAACCACTAGGCCACACTGCTGCCCCATATTGGAAAACGATTTTGCTGACGATTTTGCTCTCAGACCTAGCTCACATTCAATTTGTATTAATTATATATGAATTTCAATAAAGATATCAATATTGAAAAGGAACATTTGTTTTCTTATTTAATAATAAGTTAATAATTAGAGACACTATGAAACCACAGATTACAAAAATATCCACTTCATGTGACTGTGATCAATGCCTCATATAGCCTTGTATACTCACACATCTAATACATCCAACTCTGTCTCAAATACATACATCAAAGATTAATGCAGTAATTTATGTTGTATATAGCTATTGAAATTTTAAATGTCTACTTTTTAATGATCTGAATGTAGATTAAGTGGGTTTGGTCAGTGGTCCTTGTCCGCGCGATAGACCTTCCTCCTCATCTGGAACTGCGAGAGAGCACCTCCCTTCACGAGCGCACCAGCCGCCCATCGGATGCAAGCTATGTGGACAAACAGCTGCTACCTTAACGGAGAAATCCTCGACAAGTAGCGAACACTCGGATAAACAGCGAGAGAAGGTTGGGAACTTTTGGATTTAGACGACTTGAATACTTTCAACATGAATTAGGGATAAGTTTCTAGAACCTGTGGATACATGTGGCGATTGTTTCCTGCTTGTGAAAAATATATGGATATCTGTTGCTATGGTGGATGATGTTCCAAAATGAACACAGGTACTGTATGTAATAATATTCATGTAGCGATGCGCATTCAATAAAATTGAGCAGCTATAGACTACTCATCCACCCAGTGTATTTACATAAAGGATGTTCCAAGTGTGTGTGCGTGACATAGAGAATTTCTCTATTTTGTGTTCACAACAAATTCACCTTTTCCTACACCACTTGAAATAGCATTGGATAAATTAAATGTATTTTTTTTAAATCATTGCAGCATCATAGACCAAACAGGTACACAGTTTAGATTCGTTTTTATGTATTTTTATTACTTTTTCTTTGAGAGATCGCCTAATAGGGGGTCAAATCACTCTGGGTGAGAGAACAGCTATTGCGGAATAAAATTCAATGAGTAGTGATGGGTAGTGAAGTCACTCACCAGTGTCATCGCGGATGTCCTGCAGCAGTCTATAGAGTGATTCATGTGGCATGTTATACTGTATGACCGATGATGTGATTATTTATTCAACTTTTGAGGTGAACCCAAAGATCTACTGAATTTCTACTGCACTGTGATGATTGGCCTATTTACTGTGTAGTTTATAGAATTATTGTTATTATTTGATGGGTGACATTTCATGATTCCCCCACAGTCTGAGATCATATCATGTGAGCTTGGCACAGTCAGGGTCCCAGTGTCTATTTTTCATTTGTTTTTTAAACATTTGTTTTAATTGAATTCTTGTTGCATAATTCATATCCTGTTGTTTGCAGAGGGACTTAGTGGGATGTTTGTTTTTTTCTCCGTTTTATTGTTCTTTGACACACTGAAATGACATTTTCAGCAAAAGTGTGTGTGTGTCAGGGGAAAAATGACAAGAAGGAAGTCCATTTGTGTGAGAATTTGTACTCCTAGAAGGGTTCATGAAGGAGTAAGGGTGCGCTGTTAATGTCCTTTCCTCATGGACTTCCTGCGTGGAGTCCTCAAGAGGAGTCTGCTGGAATAGTTTATTAGTGGTGTTGGAAAACAACAATGAGACAGACAGACGGACGGACGGACGGACGGACGGACAGACAGACAGACGGACAGAGGCAGAGAGATGGACAAGGAGTGAGAGAGCATAGTGCCCGCAGGGTTTAATAAGTTGTGTGTCACGGCAGGTACTAAATTACAGGAAGAGGGGTAAGTTGTGTGTCACGACATGTACTAAATTACAGGAAGAGGGGTAAGTTTTGTTTCACGACAGGTACTAAATTACAGGAAGTGGGTAAGTTTTGTTTCACGACAGGTACTAATTTACAGGAAGAGGGGTAAGTTGTGTGTCACGGCAGGTACTAAATTACAGGAAGAGGGGTAAGTTGTGTGTCACGACAGGTACTAAATTACAGGAAGAGGGGTAAGTTTTGTTTCACGACAGGTACTAAATTACAGGAAGAGGGTAAGTTTTGTTTCACGACAGGTACTAAATTACAGGAAGAGGGGTAAGTTGTGTGTCACGGCAGGTACTAAATTACAGGAAGAGGGGTAAGTTTTGTTTCACGACAGGTACTAAATTACAGGAAGAGGGGTAAGTTGTGTGTCACGACAGGTACTAAATTATAGGAAGAGGGGTAAGTTGTGTGTCACGACAGGTACTAAATTACAGGAAGAGGGGTAAGTTTTGTGTCATGAAAAGACTTAACAACCAGTCAACTGTCTTTGACAGGTTCTCCATCCTTGAATTGTACTAGTTATTGAAAGAAAATAGCTAGAAAACACTTGACTTGACTGTAAGCTACATGCATGCAGTGCCTGAGTCCGGGAACATGGGACTTTGATATAGGTGAAATACAATAAAACTGGGTTGTGTTTGTCTGTGCATGTCGTTTTTTGATAAATTAATTCATTGATGAACATTGAATGATGATCATGCCATTTAAGTGTAGAACAATACGTCTCTATATTCCAGTCAGGAAGATATCATTGTTCCTACAGTGTGTTCCCTATGGCTTTGTTGTTTTCCCAATAGATAGCCATCTGCATATCACAGAGTTTGAGACAAATCTGCAGTTTTTCTCTTTACAAATAAAAACAAAGGCTAAGGGATTGCTTTTTATATATCCAAACAACCAAAATTCAACCAATTTGTTAAAAAGGGTATGGAAATATGATTCTAGGTAGGTATTGCACATTCATCTACTACTTCAATTACTATTGAGGTTGAACATTGGACTGAAATGAATCATACTTTTGTCTCCTTTTCTTTCCAGATTCACAGAAGCGACTCCAAGTTCCCCAACCAAAGATCCGCAGTCACCTAACGATCAAGGTACAGTCCAAACTGATGTCAACGCCTTGTCCCTCTACCCGGGGTCCCAAACCTCCCATCGCCCCAAAGCCCAGACCCTCCTTATCTGAGACAGAGCAAGAGGAGGAGAAGTGCCCCCCTCACGGTCTGAGCAATGGAGACCTGACCTCTTCAGAGGAGGAACCTGAGGACCCCCAGGAGGTGGTAGAGGACCACATAACTCACCCCACAGAACATAACCAGGAGGAAGCAGAACCAGAAGAAAACCTCAATGACATCAGAGATGATGAAGGGGGGAGTGAACAGGAGGAGAAGGGCGATGAGGTAGAGAGAGAGGGAGAGGTGTTGACCGATGCAGCCCCATTGGATAACACTAGTGCTACTGACACTCACATTGCAGTAGAGGAGGAAAACTCTAAAGAAACAGATGACTTGAACCTTGAGAGTGACAGTAATGACACATCTGTGGACCCTGAAGATGTTTTGATGCCGTGTCTCTCAGAGTGTGAGAGAGGGAATGAAGAAGCAGAGTGTGTCAAAGAGCGGAGGGAGGAAGAAAATATTTTATCTGAAGAGACTGAAACAGCCGAGGAGCCTACTGGATGTCCAGAAGAAGATGCAGAAGAACCAGACACAGAGGATTATGATCATGGGAACTTCCCTAGTCAACCTGCCGCAGACACTAACAGTGGGCTTGAAGATGAGGACAGATCCCCTGGGGGATATTTGCAGTGCAAGGTACCCACTGATGAGGCTGAGGAAGAAGCAGAGGTTCTCTCACTGGGAGCACACTGCTGTACACACACACCCGTCTGTGAAGACTATCCCTACGACGTGATTGGCCCTTCAGATGAGCCTGTTTACACATGTGACACTGGTGAGCCCGGTGACACAGGTGTGTGGCAGCCCGAGCGTGCCACCAAGGACCCCTCTGGGCGTTTCCGTTTCTCTGGCAGCACTGAGGATATGTTTGGGCCTTACTCTGTCATTGAGGTGGTGCCTGCTGACAGGATTCGCACCGCTGAGCCTGATGTGAATCACGACGATATATGCTGTGGTGACAAACCACACACTCCAAAGGAGATGGACACAGCAGGCACCTTTAACCAAGAGCCTTATTATGTGTCATCGGACGACGTGGCAGAGCTAGAGGATAAACAGAAACTCCCAGAAGAGTGTGAGGTCCAGGACAGTCCTGAGCAATCCAGCCAAGACAGAGAAACAGCTAAGGAGGATATGGATGAATACGCAGACATCGATGACTCCCTCTGCCCAGAGGCCCATGACTTTCAGCATCTGGAGGGTGCATCATCAGAGGACTATGTGGAGATTGGGGACGATGATGAGACGGATGACACCGAGAGGAAGCAGATCAGAGGCAGGAGTATGAGAGAGAGAACAGCCAAGCGTGAGCAGGCTTTCTCCAGCCAGCGGAACAGCTGCCAGCCCCGTCTCAGGCTGTGTAACATCACAGTGCCAGCAGACTTGGACCGGACCCGTACCCCGGAGCTCACCAACAGGGTGGTGTTCGCCCACACCACAGAGGCCTTCGAGGAGGACATTGAGGAGCTGGACGGCCACATCGTGCCTTATTACGAGGACTCCAACTCAGATAGTGAGGAGCACATCTATGAGGAAGCTGGCTTTGACTCTGATGGGGAGAACTTTATCTCTAAGAGCATTGTGACGCGGTCACGCTCCTACTCTGGGAAAGTTCCGGGTTATGTCCCTGAGACAGTTCCTGAGGAGACATCAGAGTACCAGAGTACTCATGACTACTGTACTGTGGCCTTAAACCAAAATGGAGAACCTCTGGTACGTCCTGAGCAGCCTGAGATCAACAGACTCATCCCCTCTCTGAAGCCACGCCGCTTCCTACTATACCCACGCTCATACTCCGTAGAGGGTCAAGAACTGTCATCGGGTGCTCACACAGAGGCTGACCAATCGCTGAAAGAGGAAGACAGGTTGAAAAGGACAGATGACACCCTCTATCTGCCATGTGTTGTCACTTCTACAGGAAGCATTTCTCAACAGAGCCACCAGTCATCCAGCGGAATTTCCACGCCAACTTCTCTGGTGGACATTCCAGCTCCCTTTGAATTGGCTTACATCACCAAAAGACCCGTCACTAAAAGCTCCCCATCCCTCCTGATCAGCGTCTCTCCTGAGTCCACAGACAACAAGCCCAAGAAGCAGAAGTCCTCATTCAAGCGCTTCCTGGCCCTGAAGTTCAAGAGGAAAATGGACACTAAAGGCTTTGGTGACGGTAGTAGCCGCTCCTCGCGCTCCTCCTCTGAGTCCAGCCACCATGGGCCAACAAGAATCCTGGATCTAGAGCGCAGGAGCACTGGCTCCCCTCAGCCCCAGTCTCAGTCTCGCATGGTGAAGCCCCAGCAGCGCCCTCCAGACCTGCCCTCAACCTTCCTGCCCTACAAAGATCACAGGAAAGGAGACCCTAAAGCCTACGGAAGCAGGGGCGTGTCCAGGGTAGAGTCCTTCGAGGAGCGCTCCCGTCGCCCCCTCATGCCCCTCCCCCTGACCAAACCCCGCTCTATCTCCTTCCCCAATGCAGACACATCAGACTATGAGAACATCCCAGCTATGAGCTCTGACTATGAGAACATTCAGATCCTCCCTGGAGGGAGACCCACCAGATCCATGACTGTCACAGAGTTCTTTGAGGACCCCAACCGCATGGTAGCCCCCTCTAATGACAACGATGGCTATGTGGATATGAACAGCTTCCCTGGGATCGACAGCAAACCCCAGTCACCTTTGCAGGAGCCTGAAAGGTACAGTAAATTATTATATTCTCGGATGTTGGGCCTCTTCAGTGATTGTCTGAACTGAATTACCAGCACATGAAAAAAATGCCTCTCAATTTCATACAGTCTGCAGAGAGGGCTCTTCCCCATAGTACTCTGCACACACTGTTTTCTAGTGAACTCGTTTGGCCAGGCTCCTTCAGTTCAACATTGCAATCTCCAGACCAGCTGAGAGATAACTGTAGCTAAAATGAACAGTGGGCTCCTGGCTGACAACACTTCTCTTTTTTGGAGAGTGTTGTGTTCTGTGAGAGATGAGCAGCCTGCTGTGCGGAGGCTCATTGGGTTTGGGAAGATGGACAATGCTTGTGGGAGAGCTTATCCCACTTTCTCATTTTCTGGATTTCAAGGTCACACCTGGTGTTGGTTTCATATGTCTTTTGAGGGGATGGAATAGCTCACAGACACTGAACACTGTAGACAGAGCTTTATGAGAGAGAGAAAGAGAGAGAGAGAGGTAGGAGTAGATTGGTATAATTGCTCCCCTGTCCTTGACACCTGTGGTTAAGTTTAGGATCGCTTTTATTAAAGGCAGTTTCCCCCAATTGCCTCTTTTTCATTGAGCCCAGGAGGAGTGGTGAGATTTACAACAGGGCTGAATAGAGATAGGAGGAGGACTCACTGGGACCTGCTAGAACCAAATCTCTCTGTTCTCAGCTGTTCTCAACCACTACTCTCTACAGCCATCTCACCCTCCAGTCACATTTAGACACCTGTTTGATGGTGGCTGTGTTTTCATAGGGACAGAACATTTCTACAGGCCTCTTAACAGATGTTTTATTCATTTCACAGCAATTCCTGGGCATTTATGGTTGTGGTATGCAAAGCTGCTTATTTCACACTTATTGTGATCATTTTGAGTTGAGTTTATTTTTATTTTTACAGGGACCGTGCACATTAATCAGCGTTTCAGTAAAAGTGCCGGTTTTAGCCAGCTAATTTTCAACCGCAGTCCCTGGGCAGGTTATTATTTTAATTCATGTTTTATATTTTGAAAGATTTGCCAAGATGGAGTGTTCTATTAACATGCAATTACAGTATATTTTGATTTATAGAATAATTAAGCAATACGGCACGAGGGGGTGTGGTATATACCCAATATACCACGGCTAAGGGCTATTCTTAGGCACGACGCATCGCGGAGTTGGCCATATACCACAAACCCCAGAGGTGATTTATTGCTATTATAAACTGGTTACCAACTTAATTAGAGCAGTAAAAATGAAAGCTTTGTCATACCCGTGGTATACGGTCTGATATATCACGGCTGTCAGCCAATTAAGGCTACAGTAGGCATGTATCTTTCCTCTCCCCCAGACCAGGATATTTTTCAGCTGTTGACGTTATCGATTGGGCTCATTGTGTGGTGGTGGTCTGAAATCTCAGGCCCTACTCACTGATCTAAAGGGGACTATCTGTCCTGTCGCCTCGCCTCGGCTGCATTCTCCCTGGAGATACCGCTGTTGCCGTGGATGCTGTGTCTGTTTTGTTTCATTTTGCTGTGTGTGTGTGTGTTTGTGTGTGTCTGCATTCGAATGTTAGTGTGTATTTGTATTTGCCTGCCAAGCTTATGCTGAAGGGTTGACATTGCCACTGTCCGGTGGACCGATGATGGCAGGGTGATTTATTGAGCATGTATTCAGAAGTTAACACTCTTCTCTAACCACCCAATAGAGAGCAGCGAGACTGTTGAGGGCAAAGGGACAGTGGGCTGAAGTAAGACAATGGGATAATGCCTACATAAGAAGGCAAATAGTTACCACAAAGTTAGAATGTTGCAACAGTATCTTTTTTTTACACCAGATTTGATTAATATACAACACAGTTCTCACACTGTTTAGCATAGAAAGGCAACGAAAAACACATTTTGTTTGTAAGTGTAAAGTAAGGCAGGGTAAAGAAATGCAAAGTAAGAATTTACGCATTAATGAATGTGTGTGCCTGTTTAAACTAGGGTCCTGCTGGATCAGAGCTGGAGCTCACCGGGACAGACTGAGACTGTCTTGCCTTTGCCAACATAGCTGTATAGGGACAAACAGAAGAGTGAGCTCTGTGACTGTCTTGCCTTTGCCAACATAGCTGTATAGGGACAAACAGAAGAGTGAGCTCTGTGAGAAAGCATCATGTCAGAAAGGAAGGCGTCTTGACTGTGCTTGTGTTCTTTTCAGAGGGCAGTCAATGTGCTTATGCAGTACCAGTAGGATCAACAGCACCAGTGAACTAATGTCATCCCACTGGAATAACCCCACAACAGACCAAACCACAATAGTCAAGATAATATATATAGAGTGTACATACTGTATATATTGTGCAGGTCTTGTTATAGATTTATATATTTGTTCCATCTGCAACATATGCAAATATATTATGAGAGAGTGAAAGAGACCTGCCAATTATACACACACACGCACACTCACCGGACAGCTTATTAGGTACAGTACCCCGTTCACGAACATGGATCGCTCCTACAGTGAGTCACGTGGCCATGGCTTGCTATGTAAAGCAGGCAGACAGGCATCATGACATACTGTTTGATTGAACACTGGAATGGGCAAAACGAGTGACCTGAGCGACTTTGAGCGTGGTATGATCGTTGGTGCCAGGTGCAACGGATCCAGTATCTCAGAAATGGCCGCCCTCCTGGGCTTTTCACACACGACAGTGTCTAGGGTTTACTGTGAATGGTGCGATAAACAAAAAACATCCAGTCAGCGGCAGTCCTGTGGGCAAAAACAGCTCGTTCATGAGAGTGGTCAAAGGAGAACAGCAAGAATTGTGCAAGGTAACAGACGGGCCACAAACAGATAAATAACGGCGCAGCACAACAGTGGTGTGCAGAACAGTATCTCGGAATGCACAACTCGTCGATCCTCGTCACAGATGGGCTATTTCAACAGACGACCACACCAGGTTCCACTCCTATCAGCTAAAAGCAAGAAGAAGCAGCTCCAGTGGGCACGCGATCACCAACACTGGACAATTGAGGACTGGAAAAACATTGCCTGGTTTGATGAATCCTGGTTCCTGTTGCGTCATGCTGATGGCAGAGTCAGGATTTGGCATCAACAGAATGAGTCTATGGACCCCTGCCTGATACAAGAAGGTGGCGGTTTTGTAGTGGTGTGGGGAATGCACAAGTTAGGTCCCTTGATACCAATTGAGCAATAAACGTGTCCGACACTTTGTATAATTCATGCCCCGAAGAATTCAGGCTGTTCTGTAGTTCTAGATGGGTGTACCTAATAAACTGGACAGTTTACAGTGTACATACTGTATATATTGTGCAGGTCTTGTTATAGATTCATATATTAGTTCCATCTGCAAAATATGCAAATATAGTCTTAGAGAGAGTGAGAGAAACCTGCCAGGGCAATTCTTATTTATGGTAAAAAGGTTTACTCGACCTTGAGATACAGCAGCAGATGGGTAAACCCCTAGTGCAGCCTGTACAAATAGTTCCTTTTTGCCTCTGTGCTGTGTTCTGTTAGTTCTACTCAGAGAGCCGTCCTGAGTGCATTGTTGAGGACGGTGGCTGTCCGCTGTGGCGAGGTGGCCGGGTGGACTGCAGGCCTGTTGGGCGGCAGGGCTACGGGACTTTGGGGTTGCAGGGAAGGGTGTGGGTACTGCAGGCCTGGAGCCAGGCCCTCTGAGGTCATTGCCAGGTCATCCCCAGGGAGGAAGTGTCCTGCCTTAAAGCCTTCCACACCGCTCTGCTGTTTACAGGAAATGCAGGATAAGGGCAGAGGGAAGGAGGGAGGGAGACAAGGGTGAGTGGGTAGGGGAAGACTGAGGAGATCAGTGTGTGTGTGTGTATGTGTGTGTGTGTGTGTGTGTGTGTGTGTGTGTGTGTGTGCGTGCGTGCGTGCGTGTGTGTGTGTGTGTGTGTGTGTGTGTGTGTGTGTGTGTGCATGCGTACAACAAGACGAGGTGTTATCAGGAAAGAAAGGTCTGACCTAGAACTAGAATGTTCTGATGTCTTCACTGGTAGAAGAGTGGAGGGGTTACTGGTTTGTATTTTCCAGTGATGATGACATGGATGTCTTATGGTGGGTTTTCTAAAATGGTTCAACATTCAGCACCTTTTGAACCTGGCATTCAGGTCCAAAAAGTAACTTGATGAGCACTTCTACAATGGAAGATGTCGTTCAAATCAAATGGATTTACCTCAGGGCAAGGCGGCATTTGCCACACCACTTTTTAATCGTGTGTAGCAGTGCCACACCACTTTTTAATCGTGTGTAGCAGTGCCACACCACTTTTTAATTGTGTGTAGCAGTGCCACACCACTTTTTAATCGTGTGTAGCAGTGCCACACCACTTTTTAATCGTGTGTAGCAGTGCCACACCACTTTTTAATCGTCTGTATCAGTGCCGTTCCACTTTTTAATCGTGTGTAGCAGTGCCACACCACTTTTTAATCTTGTGTAGCAGTGCCACACCACTTTTTAATCGTGTGTAGCAGTGCCGTACCACTTTTTAATCGTGTGTAGCAGTGCCACACCACTTTTTAATCGTGTGTAGCAGTGCCACACCACTTTTTAATCGTGTGTAGCAGTGCCACACCACTTTTTAATCGTGTGTATCAGTGCCGTTCCACTTTTTAATCTTGTGTAGCAGTGCCACACCACTTTTTAATCGTGTGTAGCAGTGCCACACCACTTTTTAATCTTGTGTAGCAGTGCCACACCACTTTTAATCGTGTGTAGCAGTGCCGTACCACTTTTTAATCGTGTGTATCAGTGCCGTTCCTCTTTTTAATCGTTTGTAGCAGTGCCACACCACCTTTTAATCGTGTGTAGCAGTGCCACACCACTTTTTAATCTTGTGTAGCAGTGCCACACCACTTTTTAATCGTGTGTAGCAGTGCCACACCACTTTTAATCGTGTGTAGCAGTGCCACACCACTTTTTAATCGTGTGTAGCAGTGCCACACCACTTTTTAATCGTGTGTAGCAGTGCCACACCACTTTTTAATCGTGTGTAGCAGTGCCACACCACTTTTTAATCGTGTGTAGCAGTGCCACACCACTTTTTAATCGTGTGTAGCAGTGCCACACCACTTTTTAATCGTGTGTAGCAGTGCCACACCACTTTTTAATCGTGTGTAGCAGTGCCACACCACTTTTTAACCGTGTGTAGCAGTGCCACACCACTTTTTAATCGTGTGTAGCAGTGCCACACCACTTTTTAATCGTGTGTAGCAGTGCCACACCACTTTTTAATCGTGTGTAGCAGTGCCACACCACTTTTTAATCGTGTAGCAGTGCCACACCACTTTTTAATCGTGTGTAGCAGTGCCACACCACTTTTTAATCGCGGTGTAGCAGTGCCACACCACTTTTAATCGTGTGTAGCAGTGCCACACCACTTTTTAACCTTGTGTAGCAGTGCCACACCACTTTTTAATCGTGTGTAGCAGTGCCACACCACTTTTTAATCTTGTGTAGCAGTGCCACACCACTTTTTAATCGTGTGTAGCAGTGCCACACCACTTTTTAATCGTGTGTAGCAGTGCCACACCACTTTTTAATCGTGTGTAGCAGTGCCACACCACTTTTTAATCGTGTGTAGCAGTGCCACACCACTTTTTAACCGTGTGTAGCAGTGCCACACCACTTTTTAATCGTGTGTAGCAGTGCCACACCACTTTTTAATCGTGTGTAGCAGTGCCGTACCACTTTTTAATCGTGTGTATCAGTGCCGTTCCTCTTTTTAATCGTGTGTAGCAGTGCCACACCACTTTTTAATCGTGTGTAGCAGTGCCACACCACTTTTTAATCTTGTGTAGCAGTGCCACACCACTTTTTAATTGTGTGTAGCAGTGCCACACCACTTTTTAATCGTGTGTAGCAGTGCCGTACCACTTTTTAATCGTTTGTAGCAGTGCCGTACCACTTTTTAATCGTGTGTAGCAGTGCCACACCACTTTTTAATCTTGTTTAGCAGTGCCACACCACTTTTTAATCGTGTGTAGCAGTGCCACACCACTTTTTAATCGTGTGTAGCAGTGCCACACCACTTTTTAATCGTGTGTAGCAGTGCCACACCACTTTTTAATCGTGTGTAGCAGTGCCACACCACTTTTTAATCGTGTGTAGCAGTGCCACACCACTTGTTTTTTAGACCGATTTGCCACATGATTTGACAACTCGTGCACAATTTCTCTGTCCTTCACATGGGACTTCTGGCTGCAGGCTCTTATAAGGTGTCTTGACCATTCAGATTCGCGTAAGTCGCAGGTTGCATGGGTCGGGCGCAAAGCTCAAGGCATTATCTCCACTTTCCTCTGGTATTTATTTAGCAAGCGTGATAACACATCACTTCCAATAGACACAAGCAAAAACTCTTCCATAAATGTAGCAGCCTATACACCTAATCATTAGCCATGTGACATGCTGTATTGCATGGAAACAAGACAATTATTTAGTCTGATTAACTGTAGGCTACTTGAAAATAAAAGAGAGCCGCACACTCTAGGAGCTCAGATGCAAAAATGCAATACCAACGTTTCAACAGCCAAGCTGTCTTCATCAGGGTATAATCACAAACACTGCGGGATGACTCGTTTATTTAGTGTCAAAAGACACAGGTGTCTGTAATCATGGCCAAGATTGGCCTAATATCATTGGTTAATAATCAAATATGAAAATGTCATACAAAGAACAGCATACAAACAACAAATGGATAGCATACGATCATAGATTAATTTGACTACACAAGTTTACAAACAATTACAATGGCAAAGTCACAATAATCACAAGAATGGCTTCAGATCAAAGTCTACGTTGAGACCGAAGGGCGCAAGGGTCTTTAAATTAAAGATCCAGGCAGCCTCTCGTTTTAACAATAAATTATCAAGGTCACTGTAGGCTGCAAACAACAGCAACTGCATAGTCTAGCCTTCTATGTACCTCTGGCCGGGGTTAACAGAGCGGTAAAAGCTGTGTATTTATAGCCCTTTTATTTGTAAGAAAATGTAAATGGGAGAAAATGTGGTTTATATTCAAACTTGGGCTGACTAGTTTACTTCTACTTTTTCAATCCAAAATTATTGACTGGAATTAATCAGCAAACGCAATAGCTGACATAGACTGTAACTTAATGTTTTATTAGGCCTACAGTTGCAGGGATACAAACCTGCATAAAGCATGCTTAGCCCTGTGAGTTGTATTGTCCAATCATGTTTCTGTAACGTCTGAGGAGTGATGGGTGTGGAGTCAGGCGCAGAGAGCAGAAGATACGAGGGAAAAACGCTTTAATGTCCAAAACAACCAGGAACACGTACAAATGGGTGAAGCCAAAACACAGGCGCAAACACAACCCAAGGACCACTGGTACTAACCCGGACAGCGAAAACCCAATACGAAACAATACACCTCTACGTACATAGCAACACACAAACACAACCCAAGGACCACTGGTACTAACCCGGACAGCGAAAACCCAATACGAAACAATACACCTCTACGTACATAGCAACACACAAACACAACCCAAGGACCACTGGTACTAACCCGGACAGCGAAAACCCAATACGAAACAATACACCTCTACGTACATAGCAACACACAAACACAACCCAAGGACCACTGGTACTAACCCGGACAGCGAAAACCCAATACGAAACAATACACCTCTACGTACATAGCAACACACAAACACAACCCAAGGACCACTGGTACTAACCCGGACAGCGAAAACCCAATACGAAACAATACACCTCTACGTACATAGCAACACACAAACACAACCCAAGGACCACTGGTACTAACCCGGACAGCGAAAACCCAATACGAAACAATACACCTCTACGTACATAGCAACACACAAACACAACCCAAGGACCACTGGTACTAACCCGGACAGCGAAAACCCAATACGAAACAATGGTACTAACCCGGACAGCGAAAACCCAATACGAAACTCTACGTACATAGCAACACACAAACACAACCCAAGGACCACTGGTACTAACCCGGACAGCGAAAACCCAATACGAAACAATACACCTCTACGTACATAGCAACACACAAACACAACCCAAGGACCACTGGTACTAACCCGGACAGCGAAAACCCAATACGAAACAATACACCTCTACGTACATAGCAACACACAAACACAACCCAAGGACCACTGGTACTAACCCGGACAGCGAAAACCCAATACGAAACAATACACCTCTACGTACATAGCAACACACAAACACAACCCAAGGACCACTGGTACTAACCCGGACAGCGAAAACCCAATACGAAACAATACACCTCTACGTACATAGCAACACACAAACACAAGCAGGCTAAAGAAACTTAAATAACACCAACCCCAAAACCCCAACCAGAAACAGGTGAAAACAATTAGACAAAACCAAACAAAAAGGAAAAGGGATCGGTGGCAGCTAGTAGGCCGGCGACGACGACCGCCGAGCGCCACCCGAACAGGAAGGGGAGCCACCTTCGGGGGTATTCGTGACAGTTTCTTTCTCTGTGTCTGTATATAGGAAACCCCCTAGTCCTTTAAAATATAATTCATATGAACAAGTACAAGTTTGCTACAGTTTGACAGAGTTTTCATCCTCCCCAAGGCCAGGAGTTTGTCCAGGAGTTTGACCTGATTATAAAAACTCTGGTCCCATCATAGCCCATATTAAAATGTTCTACAACACATAATTGACGTCATACTGTATAAGGTCCAGAGTTTTACCTGGTTAGGTTACCAGATCAGTAAAAACTACGGGCCCCAGAATTGTTTCTGTTGCCACACCACTCTGGGACCTGTGGTGCCACCTCTGATTTACCCTAATGTAAAGAGCAAGTGGGACCCAGTCTTGACCATTTAAACAGGGTGCTCACAGTATGACATGATACAGGCCCCACTCAAAAGACAAATAGCCTCTCAGATGCTCTTCTGTTGTTTGTGTGGATGCTCTATCATGGCAGTCACAGTCATATAACACTGTCAGACATCTAGCAGAGCAACAGCCATAAGTCAAACAGAATGATCAACATAAGCAGAACAAAACAATTTAAAACTGTTCTTGTGTTTTTAAATCCCCCTCTGTGTTTACATTTCCCTTGTTGAGTCAACTAATGACCCTATTTACACTTTTCCTGTTTTCTTTAATAGCACAATTACAAGGACAGAATAGCACCTGACCTGTGAATGCACACAATACATATTTAAATGCTCAATGTTTAGCCCAATTGAAATACATATTACAGTTGAAGATTACATCCACCTTAGCCAAATACATTTAAACTCAGGTTTTCACAATTCCTGACATTTAATCCTAGTAAAGATTCACTGTCTTGGGTCAGTTAGGATTACCACTTTATTTTAAGAACGTGAAATGTCAGAATAATAGTAGAGAGAATTACTTATTTCAACTTTTATGTCTTTCATCACATTCCCAGTGGGTCAGAAGTTTATATACACTCAGTTAGTATTTGGTAGCATTGCCTTTTAATTGTTTAACTTGGGTCAAATGTTTCAAGTAGCCTTCCACAAGCTTCCCACAAGTTAGGTGAATTTTGTCCCATTCCTCCTGACAGAGCTGGTGTAACCGAGTCAGGTTTGTAGGCCTCCTTGCTCGTACACTCTTTTTCAGTTCTACCCACAAATTCTCTGTAGGATTGAGGTCAGGGCTTTGTGATGGCCACTCCAATACCTTGACTTCGTTGTCCTTAAAACTTCTTAGGGCTAGACACATTTTTCTAAACATCTGCCTGACTGACATGCCCAAAGTAAACTGCCTGTTGCTCAGGTCCTGAAGCCAGGATATGCATATAA
Source organism: Oncorhynchus masou masou (assembly GCF_036934945.1). Lineage (NCBI taxonomy): Eukaryota > Metazoa > Chordata > Actinopteri > Salmoniformes > Salmonidae > Oncorhynchus > Oncorhynchus masou. Next base: position 68,953,066 of record NC_088216.1, read on the forward strand.
TTGGTACCATTGGAAAGAAAACACTTTAACGTTTGTAGAAATGTTAAAATAAGGTAGGAGAGATTATAACACAATAGATATGGTAGGAGAAAATCCAAATAAAAAACAACCAGAAATGTTTGTTTTTTTGAGAGACCAAGCTCTGACAATGGAAAGTATAGGGGCATACTGAATTCTAGCTCCCAGGATGCAATTCCCATGGCTTCCACAGCCTGTCAGCAGTCTATGTTCAAGGTTTCAGGCGTGTAACTTCCAAAACAAATAAGAAATATGAGTTTTTGTACAGGGACACATTCTTGGAAATTCGCGTTTGGGAGCACGATGAAGACAAGACGCACCTGCTAAAATTGGTTTCCTATTGAACATACTTCTATCCATAAGAAATATTTTAGGGTATCTGAGGAGTAAATAGAAATGTATTTTGACTTGTTGAAACAAAGTTTAGTAGTAGATTTTCGGATTCCTTTCTTTGCATGTTGAACGAGTGGATTACTCAAATCGATGGTGCCAAATAAACAGACTTTTTGGGATATAAAGAAGGATTTTATCAAACAAAACGACACTACATGTTATAGCTGGGACCCTTTGGATGACAAATCAGAGGAAGATTTTCAAAAAGTAAGTGAATATTTAATCACTATTTGTGAATTTATGAAACCTATGGAACAATATTTTGATGTGGGGCGCCGTCCTCAAACAATCGCATGGCATGCTTCGCTGTAATTGCTACTGTAAATTGGACAGTGCAGTTGGATTATCAAGAATGTAAGATTTCAACCGATATAAGTATGCTTAGGGTCATTGTCCATTTGGAAGACCGATTTTCAACCAAGCTTTAACTTCCTGACTGATGTATTGAGATGTTGCTTCAATATATCCACATAATTTTCCTCCCTCATGATGCCATCTATTTTGTGAAGTGCACCAGTCCCTCCTGCAGCAAAGCACCCCCACAACATGATGCTGCCAACCCTGTGCATCACGGTTGGGATGGTGTTCTTCGGCTTGCAAGAATCCCCCTTTTTTCCTCCAAATATAATGATGGTCATTATGGACAAACAGTTCTATTTTTGTTTCATCAGACCAGAGGACATTTCTCCAAAATTGCGCAGTTGCAAACCGTAGTCTGGCTTTTTTATGGCGGTTTTTGAGCAGTGGCTTCTTCCTTGCTGAGCGGCCTTTCAGGTTATGTTGATATAGGACTCGTTTTACTGTGGATATATATCATTTTGTACCTGTTTCCTCCAGCATCTTCACAAGGTCCTTTGCTGTTGTTCTGGGATTGATTTGCGTTTTTGCACCAAAGTACGTTCATCTCTAGGAGATAGAATGAGTCTGCTTCCTGAGCGGTATGATGACTGTGTGGTCCCATGGTGTTTATACTTGCGTACTATTGTTTGTACAGATGAACGTGGTACCTTCAGGCGTTTGGAAACGGCTCCCAAGGATGAACCAGACTTGTGGAGGTCTAAAATCATTTTTCATAATGTTCTGAGGTCTTGGCTGATTTATTTTGATTTTGCCATGTCAAGCAAAGAGGTACTGAGTTTGAAGGTAGGCCTCCAATTGACTCAAATGATGTCAATTAGCCTATCAGAAACTTCTAACCCCTTGACATCATTTTCTGGAATGTTCCAAGCTGTTTCAAGGCACAGTCAACTTAGTGTATGTAACTTCTGACCCACTAGAATTGTGATACAGTGAAATAAGTGAAACAATTGTTGGAAAAATGACTTGTGTCATGCACAAAGTAGATGTCCTAACTGACTTGCCAAAACTATAGTTTGTTAACAAGAAATTTGTGGAATGGTTGAAAAACGAGTTTTAATGACTACAACCTATGTGTATGTAAACCTTTCGACTTCAACTGTATATAACCCATCAAATCCTTGGAATATGGGGACATGTACGCAGGTCTTTTAATAGAAAATCTCTGTATGCTCTTCTGAATTTGTCACAGTAGATTTAAGTCCCAGGTATTAAGGAAGACACTGGTTGCAAAATCAAAGATATTGCCAGCATAATTATATTGCTGTGTAATGAGCATTTTAAAGTCTTTAAAGTATTGTTCGTATTGCCAGTTTTCCTGATGGCAAAATTATATACAGTGTAATGAGGACATGTATTGCATATGGAACCAGGGAAACATAGAATTTTAAATGTGGAATAGATATCTAATAAGAAACCATTAGGCTTCCTATTAAAGCAGTGGTTGAACTGGAGTTAACTCTTGAAATGACCCTTAGTAGGCAGTAAAAGGGAAATATTTCAATCTAACTGTTCTGTAATGGTTTATGTATATTGTCATTAATGTAGCTCTGTAATACTTGATTGCTTTATGAGTACAATTATGTCCTGTGTGCCTAGACTCTGGGAGAGAGAGTACAGTACTATTCAAAGAGTGAGATATTATTGGAGAATCTGAGGATTGTGATGATCTCTGGTGTTGGTAAATTAGGGCCTTGTCTTGAACAGTCGTATATGGGAAGAAGTGCTGCTGGAGGCAGGCAGGTTGCTGTGCAGAACTTGTGCTTTTACTTACAGTAGAAGATGGTGGTGCACAGATCCAATTGGCAATATTTACAAATAATGAAAACTATACGTGTACATTTATTGAGACATGGATTGTACATGTGTGCCATTCAGAGGATGAATGGGCAAGACATAAGATACACATGAACATTTGCAAGTCTATCTATCAAGTGTATGGAAAACCTGAGGATGGTAGTAGGTGTCAGGCGCACCAGTTTGTGTCAAGAACTGCAATGCTGCTGGGTTTTCACACTCAACAGTTTCCTGTGTGTATCAAGAATGGTACACCACCCAAAGGACATCCAGCCAACTTGACACAACTGTGGGAAGCATTGGAGTTAACATGGGCCAGCATCCCTGTGGAATGCTTTCAACACCTTGTAGAGTCCATGCCCCAATGAATTGAGGCTGTTCTGAGGGCAAAAGGCGGGGTAGCAACTGAATATTAGGAATATGTCCCTAATTTTTGGTATAGTCAGTGTATAAAAGTAAGCAGACATGATCTTAATCAGAATCCGTTCACAAAGGAAATACCATTTTATTCACAATTCACAGTCGATGCATAGTAGTGAAATCCAGGTAGTTCACGTACTCTAGCCTAGAACGTTATACAGGAACAGGACATTAGAAACAGACGAGACGCTCCAAGAACTATCAGAAAAGAAAATACACTTGATAGAATGAGTCTTGCAAATGTTCATGTGTATGTAGTTTAACTTGGGAAAACAAGATCTAACATGTTCAATGCAAAAACCAAACACTCTCATTTGGCAGGAGAGCGCACTATGGAGAGATGTGTCTGGGGCACAATATGCACCACAGTAGACACATGTCATATGGAATCAGGGAAACATATTTGAATTTTAAATGTGAAAATAGATCATGAAAATAAATAATTTGTGCTTCATAAAATATAGGTTGTGCAGGAAATTACTCTTTAGTCCAGACACTGGGTGAGAGAGTAGGTCTACTATTCAAAGAGAGATTATATTGTTGGAGAAGCTGAGGATGGTGATTTAACACTGGTATGACAGAGTGCAAAAACTGAAGCAGTGGTCACAAGAAAATGTATAAGGGACTCCCTCTATTTTAAATACAGTAACTATGGGCTCATAGGATTCAAAGGTTCATAGACCCTCCCCTCTGGTCTACTCACCATCACTGTGACTTGGCCCCACAGGGGGATAGAGGGAGGTCACGGATGAGTAATGTCTTCTAGAGACTTCTTCCAGCCCAGTCAATAGCACCCGTGTGTGAGCCTACATTGTGGTGTGGCCCAAATGAAGGATGACTGTGTCTCAGTGAATATGAAGTCCAGCTAGGAACTCTTTTAACATTTGGTACTCAGAAGGTGAGAGGTTAGACATGCAGTACAGGCCTGTAATAGCCTCTGTCTTTATGGGGTGATCTCTTCTAGTTATCAATATAACATGCTCGTTATACCCTCTACCGCAATGTATGTGTGTGTGTTTCCTTGTAAATCTTGGTACAGGACAATATGTGTGCGCCTATATTTGTTCATGTCAAACTGTGTGTGTGTGTGTGTGTGCGTGCGCACGCACATGTGTGTGTGTGTGTCCCTCTGGTCTGTCTCTCTATGATGAACCTGTTCACAGCAGGATCCCAAAGCAGACACTTCTTCTCATGCTATTAATGCCCCAGCAATCTGTCTCCCGTCATCCATAGTACTACTGTAGGACGTAGACACACACACACACTCAAACGCAAACTCACACAGCTGAGTGGCTATTACATGCAAGGGCAGGAGGAGCGGTGCATTGAAAAATGAAGAGCACATTTGACTGTCTTCTTTGCACTCTTGCAGCCTCTATAGTAAAACGTTATTTCCCTCTTCTCTCCCTGATGTTGCAGTGCCTACACGGAGCCTTTCCCAGTGAACCATACTCCAGCAGGGCTCTCGGCTGAGGAGGACCATGGACGTACCTCAGAGGAGGAGGAGGGAGGAGTGGAGCATGGCTACGACAAACAGGTGAGACATCTAGCAGGAAAGACAATAGACTATGTCATTTTATGAACATGTATTAAGTCACAGGTTTCACAGATCTTCAAAGATTTGGGAATAAAACGGTTATGAGCTAATTTTTCTAAGATGGATGACCTTTACTTGTATTATCCACAAAATAATATTTAACTTGGCTACCATATTTAATGATGTGACTCACTTTCTGTACAAACTCCAGGTTCCTCCTTCTTTCTATTCAATCAGCCATTTTATAGCAGCCCAGAGATGGACCCCACCCCATCCCTCTGCCACAATAATATCAGCCTGGCTCTGGCCACGTGACTCACACTTCCTTGTTTTATTTTTCATCAAAAGGAGAGAAATAGTTTAGCCAGTCCCAGGAACAGTTCTCTGGATAAAAGTGGGGTTTGGTCACATTCTAAGGATGTGAGGATCAACATACTAGTCTGGTTATATTTGTACGCTGTTCTGGTTTAGTAAAAAACTAGAAGAGTAAGACTAATGGCCATAATTCCCTAAAATGTGTTCATGTTTATTTTAGGTCCTAGAGGTTAAAGAGGCTAGTGATTACCCTCTAAATCAATGGGGAGCATTGTTGTCGCCACGAACACAGCCAATCAGCCTCTCATACATAATGCATATGAATTTAAACCTGTGTATTTGAAAAAGCTTTCTCGTCGATGCTTCACACTAATGAAATAATCAGTCTTATTTTGACAGCAGAAAATCTAAAACAATCTGAATTTGCTTTTCCTCAATCTTCTGTTCCCCATGTAACTGTTGTTATTTATGTTTCACAGGAATAAGTGCACACATAGAGCCTTTTAACATCAGCTCTGTTCATTCATCTCATGCTACTTTCCCTTCTGTCACGCAGATTGATGGGCGATCCAGAGCCTTCTATGTCGCCAAAGAGCTGGTGGATTCTGAGAGACTGTGAGTAACTCTTTTAATGGATTCAAAATCCTCCCTGCTTTAGTCAGGCCATTCACCACCTCTCTTGTTCTCTCTCTTTCTCTCCTCTCTTCCCTCTCTGTCCTCTTCATCACTGTTTTCACAAATTCATTGAGCAGCATCCACAGCAACCCAAACTGACAGACAATTCTATTTAAACCATAAAGCATGAGAACCCGGGGATTATTGTGTGATAACTCCCAACTAAGAACTGTTCTTAGGCCCGAAGGGAAGCCAAGAGCCGGGTAACGGCCCTTAGGAGGGCCTTATTTATTTGATAAAATGGTTGCCAACATATAGTAAATGTGTTTTATTTCTTCCTTCCAACAGACGATATAGCCCAGGCAAAAGCCAATTGTTAAGTTGCTAACCAAACAGGCTGGTCGTTTATTCTATTATCATGTTTTGACCAATGATCTATCTTGGCACTACCCCACCATTCTAAAACATATTTAGGAAACTATAGAAATGCATTTATTAATGTTTTTGCCACGTTTATTATATTACAGACACGTTAATGCATACTTTTAAAAGTTCTAGTGTTACTGTCCCCACTACAACAACAAAATACTTAAACACATGTAATTTTGTCCTTTAAAGATGAATTGAAATACTGTAGAATACCATGAATTCCTATGGAGGACTGCTCCTACTGGGTAGTGCCAATATGGCTGACTGGGGGCTTCAAAGACTCTCACTTGCCAGTACTTAGCATCAAGAATCCAGGGTTTATTTACATCATTGGTTTTGACCCTGTCTTTCATTCTATTCATTCCACTTTGTTATGCTAAACAAGTCATTGGCATGTAGCTAGCTACCAGATGGTCAATGATGACGAGAGACAAGAAATTCAATCAATAATTATTTAATACATATAAATAGGCAACAAGAACTTCTTCAAATAATTATTTAATAAATAATTTATAAATAGGCAATTGCCGAGTCAATTCTACTGCCGAGTCAATTCTACTGTATTAATGAATGTATGTTTGTTTAGTCCATGTGTAACTCTGTGTTGTTGTATGCGTCAAACTGCTTTGCTTTATCTTGGCCAGGTCACAGTTGTAAATGAGAGCTTGTTCTCAACTAGCCTACCTGGTTAAATAAAGGTGAAATTAAAAATGAAAAATAAGATAGCTATGGAGGATAGCTAGGCTAACTAGCCAACTAAAGCTAACACACAATCACATCAGTCAGCTGAAGTGACAGCAAACTATGCCCATATTCATTTGTTTTACCTTTGTTTTTATTACCAATTCTTTGGATATATCCATTATAATGATCCTGATAAGTGAATTCGCCTGGATCAGAGAAGCTGTCAGTCTAGTGAAGTTCATATGCGTGCCACAGTGGAGATTATATAAATATATATAATAATGCTTCATGGTGCACAGGTCAGACAGGCACACAGCAAGGCTTATATAACCCCCACTGCACCAAACCAATTCATGTCTAGATGTTTCTAAGTTTATATTAAGTTTATGCATGCCTGGCTGGGCAGTGGGACAGTGGATGCGCATTGATACTTGAAATGTAATAATGGTAATCGTTTTACTATACTGAACAAAAATATAAATACAACATGCAACAATTTCAAGATGTTACTGAGTTAAAGTTCATATAAGGAAATCAGGTGGATGGATTATCTTGGCAAAGGAGAAATGCTCACTAACAGGGATGTAAACAAATCTGTGCACAACATTTGAGAGACATTTCTGAGATCTTTTATTTCAGCTCATGAAACACGGGACCAAAACTTTTCATGTTGCGTTTATAATTTTGTTCAGTATATGTAAATCATGGGAAAGACTTTGCACCTTGTTCTTTTATATCTTGTTATAATCTCCTACTATGTCTGAATGGATGTGTGAATGGATTCCCATTCAAGCTGACAATACAATATCACTAACTCTCTCTTGTTGTTTTTCAGACATGTAAATGCCCTCAAGGTCCTTCAAGAGGTAAGATAAACAAACTGATCAACATCACTGTCAGTGAACAGACTAGAATGTATTCTGGAAAAAGCCCTCTGAACACTACAATTAAAGGTCCCAAAAGCCATTGATAACATCACTTCCTGTGTGTCTGCTCCTTGGTTTGTGGTGGTTCTCTCCAGCTGTCAGCCTGCAATGTGCTCAGGTTTATCAGTGTTGTTCCAGCTAGGTTGACTTCCTCGCCTGGACAACTTAGGCTGGTCAGCCCAGGGGTAGTCAGCCAGAGGATGACGCAGAAACGTACGCACCAGGCTTTGTTTTGGATGTCCTTGCACAAGCGCTCAGGCACAACCAAATTCGTTGACACCAGGGTACCTGGCAAAGGTCAGGAATAGGTCAACCTTTTATTCAGTTATGCCTATTGTAACTTCACCTCTTCAATAAAAATGTTGGTATAAGATGGCAAGGGGATTGGTTCTTTGTACAAGTTGTCCTGGGCAGGAAATATAGCAGAAGGAGACTGAGGGCAGTGCAGTGAGGAAAACAAAGGGTTGAACTGTTGATTCCCAGAGGTCAGTGATGCATCAAACACAGAAGTGTCATTCCTCTCCATTATTCTGTTCTGCATGTCAGAGTAAGTGTCCAGTCCAGATCCCATCAGGGTTGGCTGAAAGATGGACATATCCCAGTAAGGCACTGAAGCTCAACCTTCACATTTAGGATAGATTGAATGTGGTACTCTGAATAATTAATCTGATCCCATTTTGTTCTCAGAAGAATGTTGTATGTAGAGCTGGTGTGTGGTTACTTGGATAGTTGGAACCTGACAGGTTGAATCCAGGGAACCTCATCATTCATACTGGATACCCTTGAGCAAAGGCACAACCTGAATTAGTTAGCTAGGTATAGACCCATGATTTATGATTGTTTCATTTGAAAGCTGTAGTCTATGCAATTTGATCCAATTAAACAAGCTGAGTGATACATTTACTCTCCACTCTAATGATCGTACTCTATATCATTATTATACTTTGTTTATTAGATACTATAGTGTAGACATAATGATATTTATGGGATTCTTTTGTTTCTTTGTTATGAGTCTTTCATGTAAAGATCATGAGCATTCTTATTGTCGTTATGGTTTTTTCCCATTTATTCTTAATCCTGCACACTTCCCATGTTTTTTAATACTGAACGCAAGTAGTTTAACCTTGGGTTTTTACCTTCACAATAATGTTATTATTTAAGCTACTTGTCCCTCATACCCAGAGCCGCCTCTTCCTGTAGGCAGACTATGTACTGCGTGTGGGGTCCTGTGGCAGCTAGAAAAGCAGTATACACAAAGTGTAATTTTGAAATTTTGTAGTACATTGGCAGGGCTCCTCTTTTTATGTCAGTCACCGACAGTCGCTTAATTACCTCATTTCAGATTTTGATTGCTAAATAAGGTAGTAATCTAGCCAGCTCTCTAAACCTTGTAGGCCTAATTATGACCAAATGACCCACTAAGCACACAGGGCATGTGCCCGGGGCCCTGACCTCCACAGGGCTGCCATTGATTTTGTTAGTCACTCTCACATAGATATCATTGTTCCACCTGGGGGCAAAAGGGGGCTTAGTCCCCTCAGTTGAAACGTGTGCCCAATACGTTTTAATTTTATGTTCCAATATAAAAATAGCAAATGTATTACTCAGCTTGTTTAATTGTTATTTTACTGCTGCTCTTTAATTACTTGTTACTTTTATTTCTTATCCATATTTTTTTAAGGTCTACACCTGTTGTATTCGGCGCAAATTCTATTTTTCTTATTTGAAAAATGTGTGAGTGACAGGTTGGCATAACATCTGTATCTGCGCTGTATCAGCACAATGGACATAACTCTCTGTGATGTGTGTCGGGGGGCTATGGAATGCCACTGGGGCGCATGGTTTCTGTTAGCCTCTAATTGCCGGCTTTTGGCTGATAAAATAAATGAAAAGCCGATAAATAAGGAGGAGAGAGAGAAAGTGAGAGAGGAGCCTTGGCCTAGGCTACTGTTGATTTCTAAGATGGAGGCCTTTTTCATTGAAGTAAAAAGAAAGTTAGAGAGTATGCTATTAGGGCCCCACAATGGAGGTGTCATAATACCCCCAAAACCTAGTGGTCAAACAGGGAAATGGTACCTATCATTTTTCCCACGGGGAATTTTAGAAACACTTCAAATGAGGGCTGTGTTTTGTGTAGGCTTACCCTGGCATGACATTTTGATAACCATTTAAATCTCTCGGACAAGGTGACTTTTATCAATATATTCGGCTCTATTTACTCTCAGATTTTGAAATGCTAATTAGCATCAAAGTAGACATCACGCGAGACTACAAATCCCTGCATTCTCCTGTACATCATGTCTAGCAAACATCTTAGCTAACAGGTATTGTGTACACTTAAAACTTGCACAAGACAGTTCAAAGAATTGTCAGTTTAAAGAAATTTAGCCAATCTATCCATTACAAAATGTAACTAACATTAGATAATTAAGCCAGAGATAATTTTTTTAATGATTATATTTTTTTAGGATAATATTGCAGATAGATTGTGGCTTCTATCAGTGTAATTGTTTGCATCATTTCCAATTCCCCATACATTTTTTGTAAATATATATATTATGTTTAATATATATATTTAAATGTGTTTTCCTTCTTTATTATTTTCCCTTAACTCTGCCACCCCTCCCCTAATTGGAGTAAACTAATAAAATATATTTTCCTTCTTTATTATTTATGGGAACCATACAAAACACCAATATAGAAATATTGAACTAGAACACCCCCTAGTCACGCCCTGAACTACTACACCATAGAGAAACAAGGGCTCTCTATGGTCAGGGTGTGACAGCCTGTGGTAAAATAAATATCTTTATCATATTGCTGTCATTTGTTGGGTACGTAAGGTGCTAGCTTTTCTTGGTAATTGATGCAATATAGCGTGTTCAAAACTTTTGTGAAGGTTCAAACCATTTCGCAAGTGTTTTGTTTCATTCTGTTGGGCCATTTTCTTTGGCCAAACTTTGTGTTTGCTGCAATATAATATCCTGCTTGTATTTTCCCCATAAATAATGGCTTGACTTACTTTTGATATTACCCTAATAAAGTTGGGAAACTTTTATGAAGGTTTGTTGTGGTGTTGCTACTAGCCGATTATACTGCAAGCCTATGGTATGAATGCAGGGCGCACAGGTGCTCCAACTGATTTCCGACAGTTTAACTTGAGGTGTGGAAGAATGTTTTTGGCCTATCAGTTACTCCTATAATCTAAAAATATAATGCTTATCTTTATAAAAAATATTCAAATTGAAAATTAACATATTAGCTTCCTCCTCCTTTTTTAAATGTTAATACAGTGGACGCCTAATCCAGTAGGCCTTGTAAGCAATGCCCGAAGCATTTAGTGCTCAAATCTCCAACAGCTGAATCGTGAGGTGAACAATTATTGTTTTAGGAAAGTAAAAACCAAAGAAACAAAGGCTATAAAGTTTTGCATATGCGACACATTGGAACACAAGGAATAGTGTTTTTGTACAGTGCCTTCAGAAAGTATTCATACCCCTTGACTTGTGTTACAGCCTGAATTCAAAATGTATTCAGTATAATTTTTTTCACCCATCTACCCACAATACCCCACAATGACAAAGTGAAAACTTTTATTGAAAAATAAAACAGAAATATCTCAATTATGTAAGTATCCCCACCCCTTAGTCAATACATTACCTTTGGCAGCTTCCAGTCTTTCTGGGTAAGTCTCTTAGAGCTTTGCACACCTGGATTGTATAATATCTGCACATTATTGTTTTGAAAATTCTTCAAGCTCTGTCAAGTTGGTTGTTGATCATTGCTAGACAGCAATTTTCAAGTCTTGCCATAGATTTTCAATCCAATTTAAGTCAAAACTGTAACTAGGCCACATAAAGTTAATTTATTAGTTCACTTTAGTTCCTTATTGCAAACAGGCTGCATGTTTAGGAATATTTTCTATTCAGTACAGGCTTCATTCGTTTCGTGTCATTTATGTTGATATTGTGGAGTAACTACAATGTTGTTCATCCATCCTCAGTTTTCTCCCATCACAGCCATTAAACTATGTAACGGTTTTAAAGTCACCATTGGCCTCATGGTAAAATCCCTGAGCGGTTTCCTTCCTCTCCGCCAATTGAGTTAGAAAGGTCACCCGTATCTTTGTAGTGACTGGGTGTATTGATACACCATACAAATTGTAATTCATAACTTTACTATGCTCAAAGGGATATTCAATGTCTGCATAGATCCCCTTCTTTGGGAGGCATTGGAAAACATCCCTGGTCTTTGTGGTTGAATCTGTGTTTGAAATTCACTGCTCAATTGAGGAACCTTACTGATAATTGTATGTGTGTGGTACAGAGATGAGGTAGTTATTTAAAAATCATGTTAAACACTATTATTGCACACAGAATGAGTCCATGCAACTTATTATATGACTTGTTAAGCACATTTTTACTCCTGAACTTATTTAGTCCTGCCGTAAACAAAGGGGTTGAATACTTATTGACTGAAGATATTTCAGCTTTTCATTTTTATTCACTTTGTGTGTAGACCAGTGACACAAAATCTCAATTAAATCCATTTTAAATTCAGGCCGTAGCACAACAAAATGTGGAAAAAGTCATGGGGTGTGAATACTTTCTGAAGGCACTGTAATTAGTTACCGTATAGGTGGCTCTTCGGAAGAGGTAAGAAACAATCTAGCATATTGTTTTTTTCATCAAAATCTTGCTTTAGTTTTGTAGGGCACTGTCCATGGGTCTGATAGAGCGCAGTGGAAATTTCGCGCCAACCTATCACTTCTTGGTCAAAAGAATTTAAAAGAATTTAAAAGTTTGTGTGTATTGTGGTATAGCGGGATATAAACAGAATTCCATATATTTGTCAGAATGGTGGGTGTAGCTGGTGTATGCAGTCAGGCACAGGAGAGCAGAGAATTGGGAGCAACGTAACTTTACTCAGAATAATGAATGGTGCTAAGTAAAACAATACACTTGTCCAAACACAAACATCAACCCGTACGGCATGATGAGGTACTCATAATGGCCTGATGTGGTACTAAACACTGTCTTCCCCTCGTCTCCGTCCCGGATACGCACCAGGTTGTACACGCTCCTGAGATCCAGTTTAGTGAAGAAGCGCGCCCCATGCATTAACTCAATCACCATGGCGATAAGAGGTAGCGGGTAACTGTACCTCACAGTGATTTGATTGAGACCTCAATAGTCAATGCACGGGCGTAGACCTCTATCCTTCTTCTTCACAAAAAAGAAACTCGAGGAGGCAGGTGAAGTGGAAGGCCGAATGTACCCCGCCCTGCGAATGTACCCTGCTCCAGAGATTCGGAGACATACTGTATGTTTCCATAGCCTCCATCTTCTCTTACGACAGGGGATACACATGACTCCTGGGAAGTGCTGCGTCTACCAGGAGATTTATCGCACAATCCCCCCGTCGATGGGGTGGTAATTGAGTCGCCTTCTTTTTACAGAAGGCGAGAGCCAAATCGGCATATTCAGAGGGGATGCGCACGGTGGAGACCTGGTCTGAACTTTCCACCGTGGTAGCACCGACGGAAACTCCTAAACACCTCCCCAAGCACTTTCGTGACCACCCCGTGAGAGCCCTCTGTTGCCACGAAATAGTGGGGTCATGACAGGTCAAACAAGGTAGGCCCAGCACCACGGGAAAAGCAGGATAATCAATAAGGAGAGATTCTCCTTGTGACCCTGCTGCGTAATCATGCCCAGTGGAGCGGTGACCTCCCTAATTAGCCCTGACCCTAATGGTCGACTATCTAGGGTGTGCACAGGGAAGGGCATGTCCACAGGAGCAATGGGGATCCCTAAACTATGGTGCTAAGGATCTGTCAATAAAATTCTCAGCTGCGCCTGAATCTACGAGCGCCTTATACTGGGAATGCGGGGAAAAATCAGGAAAATTAATAAACAAAAACATGTGAGCATCAGGGGGCTCTGGGTGAGCCTGGTGCCGTCTCACCTGGGGTGACACGAGAGTGCTCTGCCTGCTGCCTCGACTCCCAGAGGAACCTCCCCAGCACCGACCGGCAGTGTGCCCTCTGCGGCCACAGATGGTGCATGGAACGGCCCCTCCTCCGGTCGCCCTAAGTGCAGCACCTCCCAGCTTCATGGGCGTTGCAGCGGTGGTGCTGTGGGATGGAACCAACAGACCCCGATCTGGACATCTGTGGGTAGCCAGCAGTTTATCCAACTGGATGGACATGTCCACTAGCTGGTCAAAGATGAGTGTGGTGTCCCTGCAAGCCAATTCCCTACAGACGTCCTCACGCAAACTACAACTGTAGTGATCGACCAGGGCCCTGTCGTTCCATCCCGCACTGGCGGCCAGGGTCCGAAAGTCCAACGCAAACTCCTGAAAAACTGGTGTGTAGAAACAAAGACAAAACAAATGGAAAATGAAAGGTGGATCGGTGATGGCTAGTAGACCGGCGACGCCTTTTGTTTACTGCATTTCTTTACTGTTAATGTAACTAGCCTGAATATACATTGTGTCATGTCTTTATCGATCTGATATGTTGTTTACCAGGTTTACTACTTGGTACCGCTGTTTAGTTCTGTTCCATTCGTTCGCATTCACAGTTATGTTGGTATTCTAAGCCAAACTGCTATTCAGTATTTTTGTTTGCATGTATGAATATCTAGGCTGCTACGTTTGGCATTTAGTTTACATTATTTTGGTAAGACTGCTGTCTGTACAGCTGTATTCACATAGGCTGTTTGTAATAGGTGAATTACCCTATTTATCTTGTAGCCTATATTCATTACCAAAACGGCCTTGCGTTACTGTGTAGGGCGATGTCCATTTAAGCTGATACCACGCATCGGAGATTGGTGTGAAATCTGTAGTCTACCTGTTACTTCAAAATAACTCTATGATCTTAGAGTCTCAGCATTTTAACTTTATGTTTATAGTGGTATAGCGTGATATAATCAGAATTCAATATAATTCCAATGCAAGAACTCCCAAAAATATTTATCCCTCACCAATTTCAACTGCCAGCTTTTAGTCACTTTATCCTGGTGCCCGGTCTGGATATCATATGAGCATTTCATAAATCATGGCAAAACATATACAATTGCAGGATATTACCTTTGAAATCTCGCTTAGGGCCTCCAAAACGCTACAGGCAGCACTGCTCATACCCACCTATCAGGCATGACATCCAACCATGTTTCATCATTCTGTTGCAATAATGCATAAAAACAACAATGGTCTATAATAATTCTTAAAGCTAGAACCGCAGAAGAGAGACATCTTTAGATTGGTAAGGGATATTCCAAAGTGGGTTCCCTCTCCAACAGACCTAACTCAGGAATCCATGATTAGAACTGCCCCCCCCCCACACACACACACACACAAAAAGATGTATCAAACAATGGAACAATTGTTTGATAAGGAATAACACAAATACAAAGAATTTCCAGACACTGTCCCCAAATGGAAAGTGAAGATCTGCTTCTGAGTGTTCTTCTCCAGGGCTTTCCCAGTGACAGGTTGAATATACAGTATGTTACTCAGACCTGACTTTTGATGTCTTTATAAAATGTGTCTAACAGGTTTGACCTAGCTTGACTGGCTGTTTAACCCACTGTCTAACGCTGTCATTTAACCTGGTACGGCTTCATTCAATACACTGGGGGTGAAAGGAGATTAGAGAAGTAGAGGGTAAAGCTGCTGGCCTGTGTAGGGACTTAGTGAGCTGTGTGCAGGACAACAGTGTCCGTCCCTGGGGAGCGGGCAGCCAGGACATAAAGTAGCAGGTCTGCTTCACAGTAGCAGTGATGAATGCTAACTCAGATGGGATCGATAGTAGATGATGAACGGGAGGTGCTAAAGTAAAGTGTCATACTTGTTTTATATCTGCAGTGTTGTAAAACTGAAATTGATGAGGTCCAGACGCTTGTCCTTGTAGACACATTATGGCTTTATATTATAGATGGTGTTCGCTACCAGACAACCATACCAGGAGGGACAATTGATATTGGTTAAGCATTTTGACACCTACAATCGATTAGTGAGCTTTCATGTTTTCCCCAATTGTTGGAGTAGATAAATGACCCTTCTCATGAGCATTCCCTCCTAGTGCCATAACTCCACTGGCGTTTTAGCCTCTGTGGTCACACTGACACAACCACATTTTAATAAAGGCTTACCATGGTTATGAACATATAAGTAATGTCAGTATGTTGATAAATGGTAGGGTTGTGTCAACAATGTATCAGCAACCAAAGTCATTATGTAACCCAACAGCTGGTATGTAACTCAGGTCCAACACACCTTTTCCTGAGTGGTTGGACAGGCAGAGATCACAGAGGGACACAGACTAAGTTGATACTGGATTAGGGGATGGGAAGAATGTTAAACTCTAGGAGAATCTGACCCATCACCCCGCTACCTCTCCCCCTCCTTCCCCGTTTCCCCCTCATTCTCCCCTCTTCGCTTCTCCCTCTATCCTTTCTCCCTCCCTCTCATGCAGGACTTCAGGGCAGCAGTGTTGGAGGCGGTGGGGGAGGATGGGGAACCTGTGGTCGAGGAACAGAGGCTGGGGGAGATACTGGGCACGCTCCCTGAGGTCTACATACTCCACAGCAACATCCTCACCGAGCTGGACGCACGCATCAGACAGTGGTGAGACATACAGTAGTTAAAACACAGTGGGTATATGACAGTCTATATGCACTCATAGATAAATACCCACAGATTTGTAAACTCAATAGAATAAAGCATGGAGAGTTTTGCATTTCAAGCACATCAAGTAGAATGATTGTAAATGGTATATTACCATACTGTATGTTTGTCAAATCAAATTGTGTTTGTCACATGCGCCGAATATAACAGGTGTAGACTTTACTGTGAAATGCTCACTCCAATGTGGAGCTATATACAGGGAATACCAGTACCAGATCAATGTGGAGCTATTTTCAGGTTGTACCAGTACCAGATCAATGTGGAGCTATATACAGGGAATACCAGTACCAGATCAATGTGGAGCTATATACAGGTTGTACCAGTACCAGATCAATGTGGAGCGATATACAGGGAGTACCAGTACTAGATCAGTGTGGAGCTATATACAGGGAGTACCAGTACCAGATCAATGTGGAGCTATATACAGGTTGTACCAGTACCAGATCAATGTGGAGCTATATACAGGGAGTACCAGTACCAGATCAATGTGGAGCTATATACAGGGAGTACCAGTACCAGATCAATGTGGAGCTATATACAGGGAGTACCAGTACCAGATCAATGTGGAGCTATATACAGGGAGTACCAGTACCAGATTAATGTGGAGCTATATACAGGGAGTACCAGTACCAGATCAATGTGGAGCTATATACAGGGAGTACCAGTACCAGATCAATGTGGAGCTATATACAGGGAGTACCAGTACCAGATCAATGTGGAGCTATTTTCAGGTTGTACCAGTACCAGATCAATGTGGAGCTATATACAGGGAATACCAGTACCAGATCAATGTGGAGCTATATACAGGGAGTACCAGTACCAGATCAATGTGGAGCTATATACAGGGAATACCAGTACCATATCAATGTGGAGGTATATACAGGGAATACCAGTACCAGATCAATGTGGAGCTATATACAGGGAGTACCAGTACCAGATCAATGTGGAGCTATATACAGGGAATACCAGTACCAGATCAATGTGGAGCTATATACAGGGAATACCAGTACCAGATCAATGTGGAGCTATATACAGGGAATACCAGTACCAGATCAATGTGGAGCTATATACAGGGAGTACCAGTACCAGATCAATGTGGAGCTATATACAGGGAGTACCAGTACCAGATTAATGTGGAGCTATATACAGGGAGTAACAGTGCTAGATCAATGTGGAGCTATATACAGGGAGTACCAGTACCAGATCAATGTGGAGCTATATACAGGGAGTACCAGTACCAGATCAATGTGGAGCTATTTTCAGGTTGTACCAGTACCAGATCAATGTGGAGCTATATACAGGGAATACCAGTACCAGATCAATGTGGAGCTATATACAGGGAGTACCAGTACCAGATCAATGTGGAGCTATATACAGGGAATACCAGTACCATATCAATGTGGAGGTATATACAGGGAATACCAGTACCAGATCAATGTGGAGCTATATACAGGGAGTACCAGTACCAGATCAATGTGGAGCTATATACAGGGAATACCAGTACCAGATCAATGTGGAGCTATATACAGGGAATACCAGTACCAGATCAATGTGGAGCTATATACAGGGAGTACCAGTACTAGATCAATGTGGAGCTATATACAGGTTGTACCAGTACCAGATCAATGTGGAGCTATATACAGGGAGTACCAGTACCAGATCAATGTGGAGCTATTTACAGGTTGTACCAGTACCATATCAATGTGGAGCTATATACAGGGAATACCAGTACCAGATCAATGTGGAGCTATATACAGGGAGTACCAGTACCAGATCAATGTGGAGCTATATACAGGGAGTACCAGTACCAGATCAATGTGGAGCTATATACAGGGAGTACCAGTACCAGATCAATGTGGAGCTATATACAGGAGTACCAGTACCAGATCAATGTGGAGCTATATACAGGGAGTACCAGTACCAGATCAATGTGGAGCTATATACAGGGAATACCAGTACCAGATCAATGTGGAGCTATATACAGGGAGTACCAGTACCAGATCAATGTGGAGCTATATACAGGGAATACCAGTACCATATCAATGTGGAGGTATATACAGGGAATACCAGTACCAGATCAATGTGGAGCTATATACAGGGAGTACCAGTACCAGATCAATGTGGAGCTATATACAGGGAATACCAGTACCAGATCAATGTGGAGCTATATACAGGGAATACCAGTACCAGATCAATGTGGAGCTATATACAGGGAATACCAGTACCAGATCAATGTGGAGCTATATACAGGGAGTACCAGTACCAGATCAATGTGGAGCTATATACAGGGAATACAGTACCAGATCAATGTGGAGCTATATACAGGGAATACCAGTACCAGATCAATGTGGAGCTATATACAGGGAATACCAGTACCAGATCAATGTGGAGCTATATACAGGGAGTACCAGTACCAGATCAATTTTTGAGCTATATACAGGGAGTACCAGTACCAGATCAATTTTTGAGCTATATACAGGTTGTACCAGTACCAGATCAATGTGGAGCTATATACAGGGAATACCAGTACCAGATCAATGTGGAGGTATATACAGGGAATACCAGTACCAGATCAATGTGGAGCTATATACAGGGAGTACCAGTACCAGATCAATTTTTGAGCTATATGCAGGGAGTACCAGTACCAGATCAATGTGGAGCTATATACAGCGAGTACCAGTACCAGATCAATGTGGAGCTATATACAGGGAGTACCAGTACCAGATCAATGTGGAGCTATATACAGGGAGTACCAGTACCAGATCAATGTGGAGCTATATACAGGGAATACCAGTACCAGATCAATGTGGAGCTATATACAGGGAGTACCAGTACCAGATCAATTTTTGAGCTATATGCAGGGAGTACCAGTACCAGATCAATGTGGAGCTATATACAGGGAGTACCAGTACCAGATCAATGTGGAGCTATATACAGGGAGTACCAGTACCAGATCAATGTGGAGCTATATACAGGGAGTACCAGTACTAGATCAATGTGGAGCTATATACAGGGAGTACCAGTACCAGATCAATGTGGAGCTATATACAGGGAGTACCAGTACCAGATCAATGTGGAGCTATTTTCAGGTTGTACCAGTACCAGATCAATGTGGAGCTATATACAGGGAATACCAGTACCAGATCAATGTGGAGCTATATACAGGGAGTACCAGTACCAGATCAATGTGGAGCTATATACAGGGAGTATCAGTACCAGATCAATGTGGAGCTATATACAGGGAGTACCAGTACCATATCAATGTGGAGCTATATATACCAGATCATGTGGGCTATATACAGTACCAGTACCAGATCAATGTGGAGCTATTTACAGGTTGTACCAGTACCAGATCAATGTGGAGCTATATACAGGGAGTACCAGTACCAGATCAATGTGGAGCTATATACAGGGAGTACCAGTACCAGATCAATGTGGAGCTATATACAGGGAATACAGTACCAGATCAATGTGGAGCTATATACAGGGAATACCAGTACCAGATCAATGTGGAGCTATATACAGGGAATACCAGTACCAGATCAATGTGGAGCTATATACAGGGAGTACCAGTACCAGATCAAGTACCAGATCAATTTGAGCTATATACAGGGAGTACCAGTACCAGATCAATTTTTGAGCTATATACAGGTTGTACCAGTACCAGATCAATGTGGAGCTATATACAGGGAATACCAGTACCAGATCAATGTGGAGGTATATACAGGGAATACCAGTACCAGATCAATGTGGAGCTATATACAGGGAGTACCAGTACCAGATCAATTTTTGAGCTATATACAGGGAGTACCAGTACCAGATCAATGTGGAGCTATATACAGGGAGTACCAGTACCAGATCAATGTGGAGCTATATACAGGGAGTACCAGTACCAGATCAATGTGGAGCTATATATACAGGGAGTACCAGTACCAGATCAATGTGGAGCTATATACAGTACCAGATCAATGTGGAGGAGTACCAGTACCAGATCAATGTGGAGCTATATACAGGGAGTACCAGTACCAGATCAATGTGGAGCTATTTTCAGGTTACAGGGTACCAGTACCAGATCAATGTGGAGCTATATACAGGGAATACCAGTACCAGATCAATGTGGAGCTATATACAGGGAGTACCAGTACCAGATCAATGTGGAGCTATATACAGGGAGTATCAGTACCAGATCAATGTGGAGCTATATACAGGGAGTACCAGTACCATATCAATGTGGAGCTATATACAGGGAGTACCAGTACCAGATCAACGTGGAGCTATATACAGGTTGTAACAGTACCAGATCAATGTGGAGCTATATACAGGTTATACCAGTACCAGATCAACGTGGAGCTATATACAGGTTGTAACAGTACCAGATCAATGTGGAGCTATATACAGGGAGTACCAGTACCAGATCAATTTTTGAGCTATATACAGGTTGTACCAGTACCAGATCAATGTGGAGCTATATACAGGGAATACCAGTACCAGATCAATGTGGAGGTATATACAGGGAATACCAGTACCAGATCAATGTGGAGCTATATACAGGGAGTACCAGTACCAGATCAATTTTTGAGCTATATACAGGGAGTACCAGTACCAGATCAATGTGGAGCTATATACAGGGAGTACCAGTACCAGATCAATGTGGAGCTATATACAGGGAGTACCAGTACCAGATCAATGTGGAGCTATATACAGGGAGTACCAGTACCAGATCAATGTGGAGCTATATACAGGGAGTACCAGTACCAGATCAATGTGGAGCTATATACAGGGAGTACCAGTACCAGATCAATGTGGAGCTATTTTCAGGTTGTACCAGTGCCAGATCAATGTGGAGCTATATACAGGGAATACCAGTACCAGATCAATGTGGAGCTATATACAGGGAGTACCAGTACCAGATCAATGTGGAGCTATATACAGGGAGTATCAGTACCAGATCAATGTGGAGCTATATACAGGGAGTACCAGTACCATATCAATGTGGAGCTATATACAGGGAGTACCAGTACCAGATCAACGTGGAGCTATATACAGGTTGTAACAGTACCAGATCAATGTGGAGCTATATACAGGTTATACCAGTACCAGATCAACGTGGAGCTATATACAGGGAGTAACAGTACTAGATCAATGTGGAGCTATATACAGGGAGTACCAGTACCAGATCAATGTGGAGCTATATACAGGGAGTACCAGTACCAGATCAATGTGGAGCTATTTTCAGGTTGTACCAGTACCAGATCAATGTGGAGCTATATACAGGGAATACCAGTACCAGATCAATGTGGAGCTATATACAGGGAGTACCAGTACCAGATCAATGTGGAGCTATATACAGGGAATACCAGTACCAGATCAATGTGGAGGTATATACAGGGAATACCAGTACCAGATCAATGTGGAGCTATATACAGGGAGTACCAGTACCAGATCAATGTGGAGCTATATACAGGGAATACCAGTACCAGATCAATGTGGAGCTATATACAGGGAATACCAGTACCAGATCAATGTGGAGCTATATACAGGGAATACCAGTACCAGATCAATGTGGAGCTATATACAGGGAGTACCAGTACCAGATCAATGTGGAGCTATATACAGGGAATACCAGTACCAGATCAATGTGGAGCTATATACAGGGAATACCAGTACCAGATCAATGTGGAGCTATATACAGGGAATACCAGTACCAGATCAATGTGGAGCTATATACAGGGAGTACCAGTACCAGATCAATTTTTGAGCTATATACAGGGAGTACCAGTACCAGATCAATTTTTGAGCTATATACAGGTTGTACCAGTACCAGATCAATGTGGAGCTATATACAGGGAATACCAGTACCAGATCAATGTGGAGGTATATACAGGGAATACCAGTACCAGATCAATGTGGAGCTATATACAGGGAGTACCAGTACCAGATCAATTTTTGAGCTATATACAGGGAGTACCAGTACCAGATCAATGTGGAGCTATATACAGGGAGTACCAGTACCAGATCAATGTGGAGCTATATACAGGGAGTACCAGTACCAGATCAATGTGGAGCTATATACAGGGAGTACCAGTACCAGATCAATGTGGAGCTATATACAGGGAGTACCAGTACCAGATCAATGTGGAGCTATATACAGGGAGTACCAGTACCAGATCAATGTGGAGCTATGTTCAGGTTATACCAGTACCAGATCAATGTGGAGCTATATACAGGGAATACCAGTACCAGATCAATGTGGAGCTATATACAGGGAGTACCAGTACCAGATCAATGTGGAGCTATATACAGGGAGTATCAGTACCAGATCAATGTGGAGCTATATACAGGGAGTACCAGTACCAGATCAATGTGGAGCTATATACAGGGAGTACCAGTACCAGATCAACGTGGAGCTATATACAGGTTGTAACAGTACCAGATCAATGTGGAGCTATATACAGGTTATACCAGTACCAGATCAACGTGGAGCTATATACAGGGAGTACCAGTACCAGATCAATGTGGAGCTATATACAGGGAATACAGTACCAGATCAATGTGGAGCTATATACAGGGAATACCAGTACCAGATCAATGTGGAGCTATATACAGGGAATACCAGTACCAGATCAATGTGGAGCTATATACAGGGAGTACCAGTACCAGATCAATTTGGAGCTATATACAGGGAGTACCAGTACCAGATCAATTGGAGCTATATACAGGTTGTACCAGTACCAGATCAATGTGGAGCTATATACAGGGAATACCAGTACCAGATCAATGTGGAGGTATATACAGGGAATACCAGTACCAGATCAATGTGGAGCTATATACAGGGAGTACCAGTACCAGATCAATTTTGAGCTATATACAGGGAGTACCAGTACCAGATCAATGTGGAGCTATATACAGGGAGTACCAGTACCAGATCAATGTGGAGCTATATACAGGGAGTACCAGTACCAGATCAATGTGGAGCTATATACAGGGAGTACCAGTACCAGATCAATGTGGAGCTATATACAGGGAGTACCAGTACCAGATCAATGTGGAGCTATATACAGGGAGTACCAGTACCAGATCAATGTGGAGCTATATACAGGTCATACCAGTACCAGATCAATGTGGAGCTATATACAGGGAATACCAGTACCAGATCAATGTGGAGCTATATACAGGGAGTACCAGTACCAGATCAATGTGGAGCTATTTACAGGGAGTACCAGTACCAGATCAATGTGGAGCTATATACAGGGAGTACCAGTACCATATCAATGTGGAGCTATATACAGGGAGTACCAGTACCAGATCAACGTGGAGCTATATACAGGTTGTAACAGTACCAGATCAATGTGGAGCTATATACAGGTTATACCAGTACCAGATCAACGTGGAGCTATATACAGGTTGTAACAGTACCAGATCAATGTGGAGCTATATACAGGGAGTACCAGTACCAGATCAATGTGCAGGGGTACGAGGTATTTCAGCTAGATATGTGCATGAAGGCAGGGTAAAGTAACTAGGCATCAGGATAGATAATAATAAGGTATTTCAGCTAGATATGTGCATGAAGGCAGGGTAAAGTAACTAGGCATCAGGATAGATAATAATAAGGTATTTCAGCTAGATATGTGCATGAAGGCAGGGTAAAGTAACTAGGCATCAGTATAGATAATAATAAGGTATTTCAGGTAGATATGTGCATGAAGGCAGGGTAAAGTAACTAGGCATCAGGATAGATAATAATAAGGTATTTCAGCTAGATATGTGCATGAAGGCAGGGTAAAGTAACTAGGCATCAGGATAGATAATAATGAGGTATTAGAGGTAGATATGTACATGAAGGCAGGGTAAAGTAACTAGGCATCAGTATAGATAATAATAAGGTATTTCAGGTAGATATGTGCATGAAGGCAGGGTAAAGTAACTAGGCATCAGGATAGATAATAATAAGGTATTTCAGCTAGATATGTGTCACGCCCTGGTCTAAGTATTTTGTGTTTTTCTTCATTTATTTGGTCAGGCCAGGGTGTGGCATGGGTTTTTGTATGTGGTGTGTTTTGTATTGGGATTGTAGCTTAGTGGGGTGTTCTAGATAAGTCTATGGCTGTCTGAAGTGGTTCTCAATCAGAGGCAGGTGTTTATCGTTGTCTCTGATTGGGAACCATATTTAGGCAGCCATATTCTTTGAGTGTTTCGTTGGTGATTGTCCTTATGTCTGTTGTGTATTAGTTTGCACCAGTTTTAGGCTGTTTCGGTTTTCGTTACGTTCATTGTTTTTGCAGTGTTTGTATTTTGATTTGTGTTTCTTCAGTTCATTAAACATGGATCGTAATCTACACGCCGCATTTTGGTCCGACTCTCCTTCACACCTAGAAAACCGTAACAATATGTGCATGAAGGCAGGGTAAAGTAACTAGGCATCAGGATAGATAATAATAAGGTATTTCAGCTAGATATGTGCATGAAGGCAGGGTAAAGTAACTAGGCATCAGGATAGATAATAATAAGGTATTTCAGCTAGATATGTGCCTGAAGGCAGAGTAAATTAACTAGGCATCAGGATAGATAATAATAAGAGTAAAATAAAGAACAGAGTAGCAGCAGGAAATGATGAGTGTAAGTGTGTATGTGTGTCTATTCAGTAGCTCAGGAGGTTTTGACATGTTTCTCTGACCATAATTCAATAATTTCCCCGTCAACTGATATTCAATAACTTACCTGTCAACTGTTATTCAATAACTTACCTGTCAACTGGTATTCAATAACTTACCTGTCAACTGGTATTCAATAACTTACATGTTAACTGTTAGTCAATAACTTAAATGTAAACTATTATTCAATAACTTAACTGTCAACCAATCTGCCAAACCTCAACATGATTCTATTCCCCATCACCAGGGAGGAGAGCCAGCAGGTGGTGGATGTTATCCTGTCTCGTCAGGAGGAGTTTGCTGTGTTCGCTACCTATATCTCTAAGTACGACCGCAGCATGTCCCTACTGGCAGAGAGCTGTAAACTCAACCCTGCCTTCCATGACATCGTCAAGCAGTTTGAGGTAAGAGGCTGGACTTAGTTTGAGCTTACAGACTACTTATTAAAGTGGAAGTCCTCTAACAAAAAACTCAATGTGAGTTTATCGTCTGTAAACTAACCTCTGCATATGCAGGCTCAGAAACATCAGTCCTGAGGCTGTACCTGCCAGTCTCATGCAGGTTTCTCTATGAGCAGAGGGATTTACTATAACAATGTCTTTATTCAGGCAGGAGTTCCCTGTTCCATTTTTATAGCAGCTTTAGTTTGTTATCCAGACTCCACTGGGAGTCAATGGCCTTTCCAAACTCTATTCTGCTCTGCTCTCCTCTACGGGACTGACCTTTTCAATGCGCTACTCTCATGTTTGATACCTTTCACAGTCCGAACACATACCTTTTTGTACTGTGAATCCCTTTATCTTGGCTGTCAACAGAACCTAGGAAGTAGTATCTGAGAGGATGTCTTCAAACTATATGCACAACTCCATAGTAAGCAAATGACTCCTCCGTTGAGTAGGGAGATATGTAATCAAGGCCCCTAATGATGATGATAGGAACCATTAACCATGGCAGAGGATATTAAACATGCTCTCAGATAAGACCATTGGGATGCAACAATGGGTTTCTCATTTCCACTCCAGGCATGGTCTGACCTATAGACTTGATTCAGTGCTCATATAGTGGAAAACTCTCACATGCTCCAGGTTACCTAGCTTACCCTGTTAAGTCCTATTGATTGGTAACGGTAGAGTTAACAGGTCGACTTGTAGAATGCTTGTTTATCTTTGTGCAAGAATAATGCACTATTTCTATATTAAATTTACCTTTGTGTTATGAAGTAATTCAATTAATTTACCACATTAAATTGAATCACCTCAAGTTTCATTATAATTATGTTAATTTTGGAAATTAGTCTTGGCTCTACATGCTACCAAGATTCTACCCAAGACCGCCCACAGATATGCATAACATACTGTTTCTTGCATATTTATCAAATAGCGGTTCCTCACCATATTTTGATGCATAGTGATTGGTGGACATAATGATTCTACGCATCTCAATGGTGATTAGGATCGCAACCCGACAAGGAAGCAACTGTCTCAGAGCTCATGAATATTCAGGAGCAGCTGCCCTCACCAGAGATACTGTGGTTCCACAGACTATGATAGGGACAGGCAATGTAGGTGAGAGAGAGCAAGAGAGAGAAAGAGAGAGAGAGGCAGAGGCAGCAGCAAAAAAATTATCCGGCAGCAAAAGGAAATGTGGAAATATTACATGGATTATAATTCATGGACATTTTTGCAGGGGTTTATATTTTTTGTAGGAAAAACCAAGTCAAATTTCAAAGTGGAAATTACAAACTTCAGAAGCCTTTTTAAACCTCAAATACACAGGAAATCCTGCAACATGGGGATCAAATTAAGATCGTACATCTGTAGATAAAATCACATTTTCAGACAGAAACAAGCAGAAAGCAAATCTAGGGTTTTTTGCTCAAATATGAACACTGAGGAATATTATGAAGATGAATGTTATTCCTAGTTAAAAACTTGTACTAGAAATAACATCCCCTCTGCCTGGCTATGGCAGTTTAGCCAGTGATCAATGCAAGAAGTGGTTGTTATTATGTGAGATGACCATGTAGATGACCCCTCTTCAAAGGGGGAGACACCCTGGACCCAAACTGTTACAGACCTATATCCATTCTGCCTTGCCTATCTAAGGTCTTCGAAAGCCAAGTCAACAAACAGGTCACTGACCATCTCGAATCCCACCGTACCTTCTCCGCTATGCAATCTGGTTTCCGAGCCGGTCACAGGTGCACCTCAGCCACACTCAAGGTACTAAACGACATCATAACCGCCATCGATAAAAGACAGTACTGTGCAGCCGTCTTCATCGACCTTGCCAAGGCTTTCGACTCTGTCAATCACCATATTCTTATCGGCAGACTCAGTAGCCTCGGTTTTTCGGATGACTGCCTTGCCTGGTTCACCAATTACTTTGCAGACAGAGTTCAGTGTGTCAAATCGGAGGGCATGCTGTCCGGTCCTCTGGCAGTCTCTATGGGGGTGCCACAGGGTTCAATTCTCGGGCTGACTCTTTTCTCTGTATATATCAATGATGTTGCTCTTGCTGCGGGCGATTCCCTGATCCACCTCTACGCAGACGACACCATTCTATATACTTTCGGCCCGTCATTGGACACTGTGCTATCTAACCTCCAAACGAGCTTCAATGCCATACAACACTCCTTCCGTGGCCTCCAACTGCTCTTAAACGCTAGTAAAACCAAATGCATGCTTTTCAACCGATCGCTGCCTGCACCCGCATGCCCGACTAGCATCACCACACTGGATGGTTCCGACCTTGAATATGTGGACACCTATAAGTACCTAGGTGTCTGGCTAGACTGCAAACTCTCCTTCCAGACCCATATCAAACATCTCCAATCGAAAAGCAAATCAAGATTCGGCTTTCTATTCCATAACAAAGCCTCCTTCACTCACGCTGCCAAGCTTACCCTAGTAAAACTGACTATCCTACCAATCCTCGACTTCGGCGATGTCATCTACAAAATTGCTTCCAACACTCTTCTCAGCAAACTGGATGCAGTGTATCACAGTGCCCTCCGTTTTGTCACTAAAGCACCTTATACTACCCACCACTGCGACTTGTATGCTCTAGTCGGCTGGCCCTCGCTACATATTCGTCGCAAGACCCACTGGCTCCAGGTCGTCTACAAGGCCATGCTAGGTAAAGCTCCGCCTTATCTCAGTTCACTGGTCACGATGGCAACACCCATCCGTAGCACGGATGACTTGTTAATTGTTTACTCCATGTGTAACTCTGTGTTGTCTATTCACACTGCTATGCTTTATCTTGGCCAGGTCGCAGTTGTAAATGAGAACTTGTTCTCAACTAGCCTACCTGGTTAAATAAAGGTGGAATAAAAAATAAATAAATAAAAAAATGATTTATGTATACTTTATATCTCTTCCTAATTGGTTTGTTTTTGTTGTTAATTTTGATAGCTTAAAGGAGTTTGTCCTTCATATTATTTAATCTGCTCTCTCTCTTTCTCCCTCTTTCTTTCGTTCTCTCTCTGTCTCTCTCTCTCTGTCTCTCTCTCTGTCTGTCTCTCTCTCTCTGTCTCTCTGTCTCTCTCTCTCTCTGTCTCTCTCTCTCTGTCTCTCTCTCTGTCTGTCTCTCTCTCTCTGTCTCTCTCTCTGTCTGTCTCTCTGTCTCTCTCTCTCTCTCTCTCTCTCTGTCTCTCTCTCTGTCTCTCTCTCTCTCTCTGTCTCTCTCTCTCTCTCTGTCTGTCTCTCTCTCTGTCTCTCTCTCTCTCTCTGTCTCTCTCTCTCTCTCTCTCTCTCTCTCTCTCTCTCTCTCTCTGTCTCTCTCTCTCTCTCTCTCTCTCTGTCTCTCTCTCTCTCTCTCTCTGTCTCTCTCTCTCTGTCTCTCTCTCTCTGTCGCTGTCTCTGTCTCTCTCTGTCTCTCTCTGTCTGTCTCTCTCTCTCTGTCTCTCTCTCTCTGTCTCTCTCTCTCTCTGTCTCTCTCTCTCTCTCTCTCTCTCTCTCTCTCTCTCTCTCTCTCTCTCTCTCTCTCTCTCTCTCTCTCTCTCTCTGTCTCTGTCTCTGTCTGTGTCTCTCTCTGTCTGTCTCTCTCTCTGTCTCTCTCTCTCTGTGTCTCTCTCTGTGTCTCTCTCTCTCTGTCTCTCTCTCTCTCTCTCTGTGTCTATCTCTCTCTCTCTCTCTCTCTCTCTCTCTCTGTGTCTCTCTATCTGTTTCTCTCTCTCTCTCTCTCTCTCTCTCTCTCTCTCTGTCTCTCTCTCTCTGTCTCTTTCTGTCTCTCTCTGTCTCTCTCTGTCTCTCTCTGTCTCTCTCTCTGTCTCTCTGGAAGTGGAGGGTTAAGCTCTTTAAGCATTGGTTCAGCAGTCTTGTATTGTGGGGTGTAATTTCATTGTGGATGTGGTGATGACAGTGATGAAGTAGCTACGGTCTGTGATCAGATCACCATAGGACCTTACAGGATTAGCCCCTCTTCAGCCAATTTGTTGTTTACTGTGCTGCTATGTACTGTGTGTGTGTGTGCGTAGGTGCGTGTGTGTGTGATGCAGCAGGTGCACAGAGAGAGATAAAGACAGTGTGATGGTGTGAAATCCCAGTATAGGCAGCTGGGCAATGAGGCAGACACAAGCTAATTAGAGATGCAGCCTCCTTTACAACTCCCCAATTAGATCAGCTGTGTGTGCAGCCAGTGAATCAGCTGGCCGTGTGTGTGTGTGTGCGTGTTTGTGTGTGTGCGCACTGGCATGTGAACTGCAGACATCTTCTCTCTTTGACTCACTAACCCAAACAACTACTCACTAATTGTCGTCTTTGGCTCACCACAGAAGCCACTTCCGCCTTTCAATTGGATCACAATTTATATGAACAAGCGACACTTGAGGAGCTGGTGTTCTGTCAGTAAGGTTTTTTGAAGGGATGTTGTTATTGAACATGAAGGGGAACATTTTAAGGGTAATCCAAAGATAAAGGAAACCACACTGAGCGAATGTTTTGTAGTATTTTATTGGGATTTTCTTCCCGGGGTCCGAACAGGAAACAAAACAACAACATAATATACCTAAAATAATATACATAACACTACATAAAATACATAACACAACATAATACTACATAATGCTATATAATAGTACATAATATCCTGCCTCATGCTTCAGAAACAGTAGATGGCTCCTGCCCTATGAGCCGTTCCGGGTCACACTAGCCAAGGCTCGTGCAAGGTCACCCTCCTATATATTAAAATGCATAATACAGTACAACATGTGTCAAAATGTCTGCCTCTTCACAGTCCTCGTTGTGCCGTAAGGTGTTCTTTTATCTGTTTTTTATTGCTAGCTTGAGTTACCTGGGGTGTTACCAGGGGTGTTACCAGGGGTGTTACCTGGGGTGTTACCAGGGGTGTTACCTGGGGTGTTACCTGGGGTGTTACCACGGGTGTTACATGGGGTGTTACCAGGGGTGTTACATGGGGTGTTACCAGGGGTGTTACATGGAGTGTTACCTGGGGTGTTACCAGGGGTGTTACCTGGGGTGTTACCTGGGGTGTTACCAGGGGTGTTACCAGGGGTGTTACCAGGGGTGTTACCTGGGGTGTTACCAGGGGTGTTACCTGGGGTGTTACCAGGGGTGTTACCAGGGGTGTTACCTGGGGTGTTACCTGGGGTGTTACCGGGGGTGTTACCTGGGGTGTTACCTGGGGTGTTACCAGGGGTGTTACATGGGGTGTTACCAGGGTTGTTACCTGGGGTGTTACCAGGGGTGTTACCTGGGGTGTTACCTGGGGTGTTACCTGGGGTGTTACCAGGGGTGTTACCTGGGGTGTTACCAGGGGTGTTCCCTGGGGTGTTACCTGGGCTGTTACCAGGAGTGTTACCTGGGGTGTTACCAGGGGTGTTACCAGGGGTGTTACCTGGGGTGTTACCTGGGGTGTTACCAGGGGTGTTACCTGGGGTGTTACCAGGGTGTTACCTGGGGTGTTACCAGGGGGTTACCTGGGGTGTTACCTGGGGTGTTACCGGGGGTGTTACCTGGGGTGTTACCTGGGGTGTTACCAGGGGTGTTACATGGGGTGTTACCAGGGTTGTTACCTGGGGTGTTACCTGGGGTGTTACCAGGGGTGTTACCTGGGGTGTTACCTGGGGTGTTACCTGGGGTGTTACCAGGGGTGTTACCTGGGGTGTTACCAGGGGTGTTCCCTGGGGTGTTACCTGGGCTGTTACCAGGGGTGTTACCTGGGGTGTTACCAGGGGTGTTACCTGGGGTGTTACCTGGGGTGTTACCAGGGGTGTTACCTGGGGTGTTACCAGGGGTGTTACCTGGGGTGTTACCAGGGGTGTTACCTGGGGTGTTACCAGGGGTGTTACCAGGGGTGTTACCAGGGGTGTTACCTGGGGTGTTACCAGGGGGGGTGTTACCAGGGGTGTTACCTGGGGTGTTACCTGGGGTGTTACCTGGGGTGTTACCTGGGGTGTTACCATGGGTGTTACCTGGGGTGTTACCTGGGGTGTTACCAGGGGTGTTACCAGGGGTGTTACCTGGGGTGTTACCTGGGGTGTTACCAGGGGTGTTACCTGGGGTGTTACCTGGGGTGTTACCAGGGGTGTTACCTGGGGTGTTACCTGGGGTGTTACCAGGGGTGTTACCTGGGGTGTTACCAGGGGTGTTACATGGGTGTTACCAGGGGTGTTACCTGGGGTGTTACCTGGGGTGTTACCTGGTGTGTTACCAGGGGTGTTACCTGGGGTGTTACCTGGGGTGTTACCAGGGTGTGGGGTGTTTAGGGGTGTTACCTGGGGTGTTACCTGGGGTGTTACCAGGGTGTTACCTGGGGTGTTACCTGGGGTGTTACCAGGGTGTTGTTACCAGGGGTGTTACCTGGGGTGTCACCTGGGGTGTTACCTGGGGTGTTACCTGGGGTGTTACCAGGGTTACCTGGGGTGTTACCAGGGTGTGTTACCTGGGGTGTTACCTGGGGTGTTACCTGGGGTGTTACCTGGGGTGTTACCTGGGGTGTTACCTGGGGTGTTACCTGGGGTGTTACCAGGGGGGTGTTACCTGGGGTGTTACCAGGGGTGTTACCTGGGGTGTTACCTGGGGTGTTACCTGGGGTGTTACCTGGGGTGTTACCTGGGGTGTTACCAGGGGTGTTACCTGGGGTGTTACCTGGGGTGTTACCTGGGGTGTTACCAGGGGTGTTACCTGGGGTGTTACCAGGGGTGTTACCTGGGGTGTTACCAGGGGTGTTACCTGGGGTGTTACCTGGGGTGTTACCAGGGGTGTTACCTGGGGTGTTACCTGGGGTGTTACCTGGGGTGTTACCTGGGGTGTTGGGGTGTTACCTGGGGTGTTACCTGGGGTGTTACCTGGGGTGTTACCTG
This sequence comes from Oncorhynchus masou masou, assembly GCF_036934945.1. Lineage (NCBI taxonomy): Eukaryota > Metazoa > Chordata > Actinopteri > Salmoniformes > Salmonidae > Oncorhynchus > Oncorhynchus masou. Next base: position 68,985,235 of record NC_088216.1, read on the forward strand.
GGGTGTTACCTGGGGTGTTACCAGGGGTGTTACCAGGGGTGTTACCTGGGGTGTTACCTGGGGTGTTACCAGCGGTGTTACCTGGGGTGTTACCTGGGTGTTACCTGGGGTGTTACCTGGGGTGTTACCAGGGGTGTTACCTGGGGTGTTACCTGGGGTGTTACCAGGGGTGTTACCTGGGGTGTTACCTGGGGTGTTACCTGGGGTGGCTGAGATTTCCATGTAGTCATGGCTCTATTTAATATTGTGCATTTCCTTGCCTCTGTTCTGGAGCTGGGGACTATGAAGAGACTGCTGATTACATGTCTTGTGTTCTACCGATGAGTGTCCGAACTGTGTGCCAACTGCTTGAGCAGATGGTTCGGTACCTTCAACACCTCGCACAAAGACCAGGAGTGATGCAGTCAGGCTCTCCTCAACTTAGAGCCAAGAGAGATTGACATACATGTTATTGGCATAACACTGAAGTCTGGGACCTATTTCCATTGTGGTCCTCTTGAGACAAGATGGCTAGACAAGATCAAACACAGTAAAATAATAAAACAAAAACAGAGAAGAAGATCTATCTCATCATTCCAGTTACATCATAGGGGTTATTCATATGGGCACAGAGGACATCAAACATATGTTTACTTTATTTTTAAAGCTGCCCAGAGAGGAAGTTGTTTTTATAGGCAGAGGCAACTCACGAGGAAAGTAATCACTTAAATATCTGGGCGCAGGACCATAAATACTCCTGTAAACCAAACCTAGTCTAATCTGGGACACCCTAGCCTCAACAGGCAGACAGTTTAGTTCCTGAAAGCAGCTCCTGCCTATGTGAGTACGTGGACTCACCTTCAATACATCCCTGATCTGCTTATTCTGGGCTATGAGTTGCCTCTGCCCATAAAAACTATGTCCTCTCTGGGGCGGCAGGTAGCCTAGTGGTTAGAGCGTTGGACTTGTAACCGAAAGGTTTCAAGATTTAATCACTGAGCTGACAATGTAATATTCTGTCTGTCTGCCCCTGAACAAGGCAGTTAACCCACTGTTCCTGGGCCGTCATTGAAAATATGAATTTGTTCTTAACTGACTTGCCTAGTTAAATAAAGGTAAAATAAAAATATCTGGAGCTTCCCCTTCATAAGTTTAGATAAGCCCCCAAACCAGGAAGTACTACCATAGTCAAAATGGCATTGAATGAGGGCAGTAGCTAGCACTCATGGAGTCCTTATCAAGCAGCTTGGACTTTCTAGCCAAAACTTAGTCCTGGCATTAACCTTCCCTAGCACTTTATTGGCCATGCACACACCTCCCAAGCTTCCATCTAGGATACATCCCAAGTAGCTAACAGAAGTTTTAGTAGTCAGCACATCGCCCCCTAATTCCACGTGCAGAGATAGCTTATTATCTCCTAGCCATTTGCTAATGTTAGTAAGCTCTGTGCTAAGTATGCTCTCCAACATAGTTTTACTTTTGTGAGACAGCAGAAGTCTAGAGTCATCCGCATAAAGAAAAAGATGGCAAGATCAAGCATCTTTCATATCATTAATATACAATAAAAACAGCAAAGGCCCAAGCACACTACCCTGCGGAACGCCACAACTCATTAGTTTTGCCTGAGACAGTGAACCATAAACCTCTACAACTTGCTCCCTTCCTGATAAATAGGACTTTACCCAGCCTAGAGGGATACTACTTAATCCCAGTGCCTCCAGTTTGGAGATTAGGAGACAGTGGTTAATTGTATCAAAGTCCTTCTGTAGGTCAAGCAGTACCATTCCACAGAGATTTCCCTCATCAATCTCTTAGCTGATGAAGTCAGTCAAGTAAAGTAGACATGAATCAGTGGAGTATGTTTTTCTAAAACCAGACTGAAAATAATATATTACACCCTGTTTGTTAACATATTCATATATTTTGCTCATGTACAACTCTCTCCAGGATCTTTGATGATAGATACAGGCCTATAATTTCCAGGGTCAGACTTTATCCCCTTCTTATATAGAGGTATAATATTAGCAATATATATATATATATATAAATGCTAATTCATTACTTAAAAATCATACAATGAGATTATCTGGATTTTTAGATTCTGTCTCTCACAGTTGAAGTGTACCTATGATAAAAATTACAGACCTCTACATGCTTTGTAAGTAGGAAACACTGCCGATTGTGCAGGTTATCAAATACTTGTTCTCCCCACTGTATATCCATCCTGCCCTGCCTTTCCAAAGTCTTCAAAAGCCAAGTTAATTAACAGATCACTGACCATTTCGAATCCCACCGTACCTTCTCCGCTGTGCAATCCGGTTTCCGAGCCGGTCACGGGTGCACCTCAGCCACGCTCAAGGTGCTGAACGATATCATAACCGCTAGCGATAAAAGACAGCACTGTGCAGCCGTCTTCATCGATCTGGCCAAGGCTTTTGACTCTGTCAATCATTGTATTCTTATCAGCAGACTCAACAGCCTTAGTTTTTCTAATGACTACCTCGCCTGGTTCACCAACTACTTCGCAGACAGAGTTCAGTGTGTCAAATCGGAGGGCATGTGATGGCCACTCCAATACCTTGACTTTGTTGTCGTTAAGACATTTTGCCACAACTTTGGAAGTATGCTTGGGGTCATTGTCCATTTCGAAGACATCTTGAGATGTTGCTTCAATATAGCCACATAATTTTCTTACCTCATGATGCTATCTATTTTGTGAAGTGCACCAGTCCCTCCTACAGCAAAGCACCCCCACAACATGATGCTGCCATACCCCGGGCTTCACGGTTGGGATGTTGTTCTTCGGCTTGCAAGCATAACCCTTATTCCTCGAAACATAACAATGGTCATTATGGCCAAACAGTTCTATTTTTATTTCATCAGACCAGAGGAGCAGTCTGGCTTTTTTATGGTGGATTTGGAGCAGTGGCTTCTTTCTTGCTGAGCGGCCTTTCAGATTATGTTGTTATAAGACTCATTTTACAAGCAAAGAGGCACTGAGTTTGAAGTTGGCCTTGAAATACATTGACTGGTACACCTGCAATAGACTCAAATGATGCCAGAAACTTCTAAAGCCATGACATAATTTTCTGGAATTTTCCAAGCTGTTTAAAGGCACAGTCAATTTAGTGTATGTAAACTTCTGACCCACTGGAATTGTGATACAGTGAATTATAAGTGAAATAATCTGTCTGTAAACAATTGTTGGAAAATTACTTCTGTCATGCACATAGTAGATGTCCTAACTGACTTGCCAAAACTGTAGTTTGTTAACAAGAAATTTGTGTAGAGGTTGAAAAACAAGTTTTAATGACTCCAACCTAAGTGTATGTAAACTTATGACTTCAACTCTACCATCTCCCACCTGATGTTCCGTCCAATACTGTTTAGTTTGTTTTTGGTAGTACTACTACAGCCTAGTTCCTTAAGGGACTTAGGGACTTTTTTTTTTTTTTTTTTTTTTTTTTTGTTAGGGACTTTTTTGGTCTCAAATATTTTCTCAGCAAAGTAACCCTTCTTAGCTTCATCCTGCTCTGTGCTTCATTTCTGTGACGTTTATACAGGATGAAATCATCCTGCTCTTGAGCATTCTTTATTTTTTTAATTCTTTGCTTGGAAAGATTCTAGAATCTCATGATTAAACCAAGGGCTAGATCTCTGCTTTACCCTGATCCGTCTAATGGGAGCCATCACATTCACCACATCAAGTAATCTACATTTAAAGGCTTCCCAGGCACTGTCTACCCCTACACTATCTAGCACAGGTGACCAGTCAATTTTAACCACTTCCTGCCTAAACATTTCAACACAGTATTTTTTGAGTCCTCTGATTCTAACGGTTTTGTGACACTTAAATATATCTTTAAAAATCCTCCTTGTGTAAAATGTAATAAAATTATCACTGATTCCATATACTATTACTCCACACTGTGATATTTTAGATTTATCAGACACCAATATTAAGTAAATCGTACTTTGCACTGTTTCACATATCCTGGTGGGATATTTTATAATTTGGGTCAGAGCAAGTGATCTACAAAAGTGCATAAATACATTGTGGGTTGGGCTATTCTTTTTGCAGACATCAGTATTGAAATCCCCTAACAAAATTATTCCCTTCAACAGGGAATCATATCAGTTTGACAACACAAGTTCATGACCTTCATAGAATGCATTCTGCTTGGGCGGCCTATAACACACCCCCAACAAAATCGGCTTGGTTTTGGGAAGGCAGATATCCAGCCGGACAATCTCCAGATTAGCGCTTAAATCCGATCTGACGTTAAAAGCAATGTCTGATCTTACAAACACACATATTCCCCCACCGTTCCAATTCCGATCCTTCCTGACAACAGAGTAATTACCTCAATCTATCTCAATTTCTCAGTCACAAAAAGATGAATCCAACTATGTCTCAGTAAAACATAAGACTCCCACCTCTGATTTGCAAACCAACAGGCGTATCTCATCGATCTTCGGTAGTAGGCTTCGGCGTTGAAGTGCACAAAATGTAAGCCCTTCTCCCCAAAGGCCTCATTGAATTCCCGATCCACTTGTAACTCGCCTCCCACTGTGCTGCCATCTTCCCACTGCACTGCCTCCGGTGGCCTCTCTGTTGCCATGGAGCACCCCTCCCCAGGTGCTACTCCATCGTCCTCACCTCCGTGTCCCCCGTCACTCGCCTCTGGTGGCCACCGCATTTTAAATGAATCCACTGTGCGCATTCCAAACATACCAAAGCTTTGCTGTTACTCTTTATCCACCGTTCGCAAGAGGAGGATGGGTACATAGACCGTTTGATGGGGTTGGTGATAAAGTGAGGTCCAGGGCATTGATGGATATCACCCGATAAGAGAAGGCATGGAGTTATTATAAGATCTCCGCCATTAATTTGAGATTTCAGACTGGCTTTCAATGATCGTTTTGGTTTGTGCCAAGGTGCTATGAAAGTTTGGTGTTTAACATTCCTTCCAAATCCGAAGTGCTGGATGCCATCAAAACTGTTTGCATGACTGAGAAGTTGCTGGGAATGTACTATTCTTTCATTTAAATTGCAGATGCAATTATTTCCAGTAACATTTAACACACACACATAAAGTAAAAGTGCTGCCACCATGCCAAACTTGCTGGTCGCCATCTTGTCATTAATAAAAACAATAATGGCCCAAGCCGACTGCCCTGCAGTACACCAAACTCAACTGAATTTGCATTAGAGAGGCTTCCATTAAAGAAAACCCTCTGTGTTCAATTAGATAGGTAACTCTCAATCCATGATAAGGCAGAGATTGAAAATCCATAACACCTACATTTTCTCAACAATAGGTTATGATCAAAGCTATCAAAAGCTGCACTGAAGTCTAACAAAACATCTCCCACAATGTTCTTACAATCAATTTCTTTCAGCCAATCATCAGTCATTTGTGTCAGTGCCGAGCATGTTGAGTGCCCTTCCCTATAAGCATGCTGAAAGTCTGTTGTTAATTTGTTTTCTGTAAAATAACTTTGTATTTGGTCAAACACCATTTTTTTTCAAAGTTTGCTAAGCGCTGGTGACAGGCTGATTGGTCGGCTGTTTGAACCATTAAAGGGTGCGGAATGACCTTTGCCTCCCTCCAGACCAGAGGGAACACACTGTCTTCTAGGCTTAAATTGAAGATGTGGAAAACAGGAGTGGCAATGTGTTCTGCTACCATCCAGTTTATCAGTACCAGGTGGCTTGTCCTTATTTATTGATAGCAACCATTTTATCACCGCTTCCACACCCACATTGCGGAACTCAAAACTACAATACTTTCATTATTTGCTCCATTATGCATGAATATGAAGGCTCAGCGTTTTGTTGTTTTCCATGTCTTGAAAACAAAAAAGTGATTAAAGTGGTTGGCAAAGGGTTTTGTGAGGAACAAGCAATCTGCCTCAATGAAGGATGGAGCAGATTTACCTTTTTTGCCTAGAAATTCATTTAAAGTAATCCAGAGCTTTTTACTGTCATTCTTTATATAATTTATCTTTGGTCCATAGTATAGTTTCTTCTTCTTTTTGTTTAGTTTAGTTATGTGATTTTTCAATTTACTGTATGTTTGCCAGTCTGCTGTGATGCCAGAATTATTTGCTATTCCCTTTGCCTCATCCCTCTCAGCCATACAGTTTTTCAATGACTCTATCCATGGGTGTTTTTAAATTCTAACAGTCTGTTTCTTAATCGGTGCATGCCCATCAGTAACCAGAAGAAGCAGTTACATTAATGCTTCAAGTGCTGCGTCAGGTTGTTCCTCATTAAACACATCAGCTCAACAAACATTCAACATAGGTATTATTGCAAATCCTCTTGTATGATCACTTATGCACAATTTTAGGTCAGGTCTTTGGAACGTTGTTTTTTCTAGATATTATATTAGGATCCCCACATCTGATGGATTTGGATAATGCTTTAGAGCAGATTTCTGCAGCATTAGTAAAGATGTGATCAATACATGTGGATGATTTAGCTCCTGTTCTGTTTGGAAATACCCTGGTAGGTTGACTGATAACCTGAACCAGATTGCAGGCATCAGTTATAGCTTAATGCTTATTTTTTAGTGGACAGCTTGATGACAACCAGTCAATATTTAGGGCATCCAGAAAATATATCTCTCTGTTGATATCACATACATTATCTAGCATTTCACACATATAGTCCAAATACTGACTTTTAGCACTCAGTGGTCTATAACAACTTCCTATGAGACCAGGCTTTAGGTGAGGCAGATCAACCTGTAGCCATATCACTTCTATATCATCTGACATGAGATCCTCTCTCAGCCTACCAGGAATCTGACACTGGACATAACACTGTTGCAACACCTCCTCCGTTTCCATGTACATCTTTCCTGTATGCTCTATAACCATGTGCATGTATAGATACTACTGCATCATCAAAGGAATGGTCGAAATGTGTTTCAGAGATGGCCAGAATATGAATATTTTCTGATGTCAGTAAGTTGTCAATTTCATGAAACTTGTTCCTCACGCTACATATGTTAATATGGGTTATGGGTCGCTTGCTTGTTTTTGGTGCTATTCTGAGAGGCTGATCCGAGGTAGACATGTCAGTGACATTTAAGCCAATGGGCTGCTCACAGTGGGCTTCTTCCTAAAGGCAGACAGTTTCAGTGCAAACAGTGACATTCAATTATATGGGCATATGATTATTGCTGACAATACCCTCAGAGCTAACAGTTAAAGGATCATAGATTAGGTTGCTTACATTGACTCCAGTTCTATTTCTCTGGGATATAATCTGATTCCCATGTCCTCTGTTGGTTATTATGACAGAGAGGACTGGAGCCCTACCAAATCCAGACCATCAGTCTCCTAAGCAGGCTGCTATGTTGATAGAGATAATCCTGGAAAGGGCCTTTAGAGAGAGAGGGAGTGGAATAAAAGAGAGGGAGAGTGAAACAGAGAGAAGGATAATTTAGTTGATTTAGAGGGGGGGGGGTTGACACTAGAATCCTGCTTCCAAATTGTTGCTCTGCCTCTTCAAGGCTCCATCTCTGATAATGAAGCCAAAGGTGTGTGTTGGCTCCTAATTCTCCCTTTTACAGGGTAAGCAATATTATCTCACCAACCCGGTGCATGTGTGTGCATAGGTATGCGTGAGTCTTGCATGCATGTGTGTGTTCCACAGTCACCCAGTGTAAATTAAGGGATGGTTGTCTCAGTCCCGTGGGGTGTTCTCTCTCCCTCTCCAATGCGGAACGGGGCTCTATTGGATTAGGAGGATCCTCAGTCAGTGCTGATGTGTGTACCTGCTCCCACACTCTTAGAAAAAAGGTGCTATCTAGAACCTAAAAAGGTTATTCGGCTGATCCCATACAATAACCCTTTGAAGAACCCTTTTTGGTTTCCAGGTAGAACCCTTTACACATAGGATTCTATGTGGAACCCAAAGGAGTTCTACCTGGAACTTAAAGGGTTCTTTGTACCTAGAACCAAAAAGGGTTCTGCTATGGGGACAACCGAATAATCATTTTGGGACCCTTTTTTCTAGGAGAGCACTGCTCTGGGTCCTCTGTATTATAGACCTCTGGGACTGGGAATGCAGATCTGTCAGACACAATTATCCCCTGATGGATTTAAAAACAATCTTTCTCCCCTTAAATAATTCCATAGGGCAGAAGAATAGGGTCGGTTCAGAGGTCAGGTTGGTGGTCAAACGTTCTAGCAAGGTTATATAAGCATTCCCTTTTTCATCTATGACATTTGAACCCAAGGTCACTTAGGCAGAGTAGTGTGTGCATTGTATTATCTATGTGCTTGTGTGAGGTTGTGTGTTTATGTCTCTGTGTGTGTGTGTATGTTCCACAGTTGAGAATGCAAGCATGTATTAACCTGACAATGTGTTTATGTGTTCAGAAGCAGGGCCCAGATGGACCTCAGTTCCCACTGCGGCATCAGCTGCTACAGGTCATTGTGAGAGTCCTCCAGTACCGCATGCTGCTCACAGGTACCCTATACTCACCTCATGATGTACTATTGCAATATTGTAATACTAATTTTCATGTGCATACCCTATCATGGCTCTCCACCTTGAATAGTGTTTCAGTATGTGGCATTCTAAACCTTATTAACCAGTTTATGTTTTTGACTAATTTGTCTGTGCCATCATTTTTTTCTAGATTACTTAAACAACCTTTCCCCTGATTCTAAAGAATATGAGGATACACAAGGTATAGTCTTACTCTGTAGACTCTCCAATATACTTTAACAATTCAGTTGTTTCTTCAGCAGTCAACACACACACACACACACACACACACACACACACACACACACACACACACACACACAGGCTGTTAGATATAATATCAGAGGATAGTTGTTCCGGGACAAACAAAGCTGTGTATACTCCCAGCATATTGATGTGCATTAACCCATTCTGTTTCTCTCTCCATTCTCTGCTTCAGCTGCCTTAGTAATCGTGTCAGAGGTGGCAGACCAGGCTAATGACAATCTAAAGCAAGGGGTATGTCAGTGTGTATGGGTGTTTCTGTATTTATTTCAGACTACTGTGTGCATTTGTTCATTCAAGTGTTTGCTAGCGGTATACATGACAGCTCAGATTTCAGGTTTTCCCTGTGTAAATCCTTCTTCATTCTGGATGACAACACTATTGTGAGTGAACCCACGTCAATGATCTTGGAGACGCCTGTCTCTTTACTTTCACTGGGCTCTGTTGCCTATTGATTAATGAGAGGGTGAGGAAAGATGATGTCATCAAAAGATCCCAGGTGCATCGTAACAAAGGGTACAGTGTGGGAGAAGACATGACGTATATTTTGAAACACACAAACACCCTCACATAGATCATCCTGAAACAGATCATCTCTCCCGTCTCTCACATAATCCTTACTATCTCTCCTGTCTCTCACATAATCCTTACCATCTCTCCTGTCTCTAACATAATCCTTACCATCTCTCCTGTCTCTCACATAATCCTTACTATCTCTCCTGTCTCTCACATAATCCTTACCATTTCTCCCGTCTCTCACATAATCCTTACCATCTCTCCTGTCTCTCACATAATCCTTACCATCTCTCCTGTCTCTCACATAATCCTTACCATCTCTCCCGTCTCTCACACAATCCTTACCATCTCTCTCGTCTCTCACATAATCCTTACCATCTCTCCCGTCTTCACATAATCCTTACCATCTCTCCCATAATCCTTACCATCCCTCCCGTCTCTCACATAATCCTTACCATCTCACCTATCTCTCACATAATCCTTACCATCTCTCCGTCTCTCAAATAATCCTTACCATCTCTCCCGTCTCTCACATAATCCTTACCATCTCTCCCGTCTCTCAAATAATCCTTACCATCTCTCCCGTCTCTCACATAATCCTTACCATCTCTCACGTCTCTCACATAATCCTTACCATCCCTCCCGTCTCTCACATAATCCTTACCATCTCTCCCATAATCCTTACCATTTCTCCCATAATCCTTACTATCCCTCCCGTCTCTCACATAATCCTTACCAATTTTCCCATAATCCTTACCATCCCTCCCGTCTCTCACATAATCCTTACCATCTCTCCCATAATCCTTACCATCTCTCCCATAATCCTTACCATCCCTCCCGTCTCTCACATAATCCTTACCATCTTTCCCATAATCCTTACCATCTTTCCCATAATCCTTACCATCCCTCCCGTCCCTCACATAATCCTTACCATCTCTCCCATAATCCTTACCATCCCTCCCGTCTCTCACATAATCCTTACCATCTCTCCCATAATCCTTACTATCCCTCCCGTCTCTCACATAATCCTTACCATTTCTCCCGTTTCTCATATCTCTCTTTTTTCCCCTTTTCTCTTTATCTCTCCCTCTTTTACTCAAACACACACTGACTCCCTCCACAAACCCTCTTCACTATCTCCTTCCACTCCCCGTCACACACACAGGATCCCTCTATCTGCTCCACCCCCTTCAGGATCCCTCTATCTGCTCCACTCCCTTTAGGATCCCTCTATCTGCTCCACTCCCTTTAGGATCCCTCTATCCGCTCCACTCCCTTTAGGATCCCTCTATCTGCTCCACTCCCTTTAGGATCCCTCTATCCGCTCCACTCCCTTCAGGATCCCTCTATCTGCTCCACTCCCTTTAGGATCCCTCTATCTGCTCCACTCTCTTTAGGATCCCTCTATCTGCTCCACTCCCTTCAGGATCCCTCTATCTGCTCCACTCCCTTCAGGATCCCTCTATCAGCTCCACTCCCTTCAGGATCCCTCTATCTGCTCCACTCCCTTCAGGATCCCTCTATCTGCTCCACTCCCTTTAGGATCCCTCTATCCGCTCCACTCCCTTCAGGATCCCTCTATCTGCTCCACTCCCTTCAGGATCCCTCTATCTGCTCCACTCCCTTCAGGATCCCTCTATCTGCTCCACTCCCTTCAGGATCCCTCTATCTGCTCCACTCCCTTCAGGATCCCTCTATCTGCTCCACTCCCTTCAGGATCCCTCTATCTGCTCCACTCCCTTCAGGATCCCTCTATCTGCTCCACTCCCTTTAGGATCCCTCTATCTGCTCCACTCCCTTCAGGATCCCTCTATCTGCTCCACTCCCTTTAGGATCCCTCTATCTGCTCCACTCCCTTCAGGATCCCTCTATCTGCTCCACCCCCTTCAGGATCCCTCTATCTGCTCCACTCCCTTCAGGATCCCTCTATCTGCTCCACCCCCTTCAGGATCCCTCTATCTGCTCCACTCCCTTTAGGATCCCTCTATCCGCTCCACTCCCTTCAGGATCCCTCTATCTGCTCCACTCCCTTCAGGATCCCTCTATCTGCTCCACTCCCTTCAGGATCCCTCTATCTGCTCCACTCCCTTCAGGATCCCTCTATCTGCTCCACTCCCTTCAGGATCCCTCTATCTGCTCCACTCCCTTCAGGATCCCTCTATCTGCTCCACTCCCTTCAGGATCCCTCTATCTGCTCCACTCCCTTCAGGATCCCTCTATCTGCTCCACTCCCTTTAGGATCCCTCTATCTGCTCCCCTCCCTTTAGGATCCCTCTATCTGCTCCACTCCCTTTAGGATCCCTCTATCTGCTCCACTCCCTTCAGGATCCCTCTATCTGCTCCACTCCCTTCAGGATCCCTCTATCTGCTCCACTCCCTTCAGGATCCCTCTATCTGCTCCACTCCCTTTAGGATCCCTCTATCTGCGCCACTCCCTTCAGGATCCCTCTATCTGCTCCACTCCCTTCAGGATCCCTCTATCTGCTCCCCTCCCTTTAGGATCCCTCTATCTGCTCCACTCCCTTTAGGATCCCTCTATCTGCTCCACCCCCTTCAGGATCCCTCTATCTGCTCCACTCCCTTCAGGATCCCTCTATCTGTTCCACTCCATTCAAGATCCCTCTATCTGCTCCACTCCCTTTAGGATCCCTCTATCTGCTCCACCCCCTTCAGCTTCCAGCAGCACATCCCTTTCCGCCGCCCTCCTTCTCATTCACAAACAGACAAGGAGAGTTTATTTCTTTCTCCATCTCTCACAGGAAAATCCCTCGTTCTCTCACTCTCCTATCTTTGTCTCTCTCTCGCCCTTTCTCTCTGACACACAGGAGAACTTGCTGCGGCTGGTCCACATTGAGTACAGTGTCAGAGGCAAGAGAGATCTACTCAAGCCAGGAAGGGTGAGATCAGTCTGCCTCTCTCTCCTCTCCATCTCTGGACAGTGTTACTCTGTTCCACAAACATAACATAAACAGTGAATAATAGCAATCTCAGACTGTGGCCTACTAGGATTCCCACACAGGAACTATAAGCCCAGTGATACTACAGTATAGGCAGCCCCTCTTGCTAACATCGTCTCTGTTTCTCTGTGTGTTTGCAGGTGTTTGTGAAGGAAGGCACACTAAGGAAAGTGTCGAGGAAAAGCAGACAGCCCAGACACCTGTTTCTGGTAACTACTACCTGTCTAACTACTATGCTCTCCTTGTATCATTAGAACTATAACTTTCACTATCTGATATTTCAGTTTCACACATGGTGGTTATTCTGATCAAAGAAGGGTGGGGTGTCGTCCAGGCTGGTCGAGGCAATCAGATATAGAGGGAGACATGGCGAGGCAGAGAGTTGCAAAGCGGGGAGGCCTAGAGAGGCAGAATGTATTGGGAGGCAGGAGGACAAGGCTACAGGGCCCCCCCACACCCAGCCAGGGACCTCCCTCTCTCAGGGCTTGTTTTCGAGGGCCCTGCTTACTCACAGGATGTTTGGTGTGGGTTACTGGATGCTGGCTTCCTGTGCAGAGAGGGGACTGACAGGGCTGTGAAGGCCAGACACTCTGTTGGATGGGGGGGAGACATAAAAACACAGTCTTAAGGAAGTAGATGGGCCAGAAGAAAAGTGTATGAATTATTAATGTGACATTAATATATTGTGAAATTCAGTTGTTTCTTCAGCAGTCAAACACACACACTCACACAAATCCACACACAGTAGTATAGACAATAACACTTTTAACACAAATCATCTGAACAATTCAAGAAAGAGAGAATAGGAATCAGAGAGATGGGAGATGAGAGGGAGAAAGGCCCATTGAGGAGCTATTTTCTTTCTCTGCTTCTTCACTTTCCTAGTGTCTTCATGTCTCTCTCTCCATGTGTCTCTCTAAACTGGGTTGTTTATGAGTGATGGTTGAGAGACTGATGTGTGTGTGAGTAACTGGGTAGCTCCTCTGGAGTAGATGGCTGGAAAGGGGCAGCAGGTATAATATATGGGCCTTTAAGGAAAGTCCAAACAGAGAGGATGAAAGCCATCACTCACTTAGTGAAACTGAGGAACAGCGCTCAACAACCATCAAGGCACTGTCATGGTAACCAGAGGGGAGTCTTAGAGAGGAGAGAGCCATGAGTGAAGGAAGGGATTAGGGGAGGATGGAGAAGAGAGAGGTACTGTCACACTGTCTTCCTCTCTTCTACTTGAAACAGAAGAGAGGAAGAGAAACGTGTTGGGAAAGTGAATGTGTTGTAGTTGGGCATCTAATGCATGGTCAAAATGGAGTTGGTTGGTACACATCTCTTGCCTGGGTTCATTTTGAGCAATCTGTATGTGGTGAGTTTGCTACTGAGAGTGAGTGTGTGAGCCTGAGACAGGGTGGCATAGGCCTGCAGTGTGAGCACCACTAGAGGTCACAGTCAGGACTGTAGGGTCACATCCTGTTTTGTCCCTGCTGAGCTTGTGTTGTTGTTGTGGTGGCTGGTTCCAGAACCTCCATCCAGATCAGGCATGCTCTCAGAGCAGCTGGGAAGACGATTCCTGGATGCTGCCTTATGGGCCACACAGGTTTAGAGCAAACATTATGTGTGACCAATGATGTCACCACTTTTGTCCCACACTAAATAAGGCCCTTTAACATAACAGGCTGAAGTTCTGAGGATTACAGTATATTGGGTGTGATGAGCAAATAAACATTGGTGACTTTTTATCATGTAGCCTTTGTTGTGTGTTTACATGGGAATGTCTGCTTTGAGGGGTAAACGTGTAATAATATGGAAATCCAAAGCTGTTTCTGTGCGACTCAGGAGATTCTTCATGAATTGCAAAAGCTTATAGTGCCCCCCTGTGGCATCAGAGTTACACTAGTCAGATAGTTAAATGAGATATACATTTCAGGCTGGCAGTCAGGCTTTCCATGCAAACAATAAGCTATGATTGTAACCATCTGCTTCTGTCTCCACTAGATGAATGACGTGATGCTGTACACCTACCCTCAGCAAGATGGTAAATACAGGCTGAAGAACACTCTCTATCTGTCTGGGATGAAGGTGAGTCCTCCCCCTCCTACAGAGATAACCTTCCCTGACCCTTCACCCCTGACCTCTGGCTCTGTCGTGTCTTGTGTGTGTGCTCACTGTGTGCTGAATGTGCTATGCTGTGCTGTGTGTCCTGTTCTCCCAGGTCAGTATACCTGTCATAGACAACGTGCTCAATGCCCTGAGGATCGAGGTGTCTGACGTCACCATCACCTTGTCAGCCAGGTGAGTCAAAGCAGAGGACACCTGTCTGGGGCTTTGTACAAGGCTTGTCCATTGGTTAGATACAGTATTTATGTACATATGTATAATTATGTGTACAGCCTCAACACATATCTGTTTCTGTGTCCCTAGCTCCTGTGGAGAGAGGGACGACTGGTTCCACACACTGAGTCGGGCCATAGCAGACCATGCTGCAGGCCTGTGTACTTTTGGTGGCCCCTGCAGTGAGGTAATGAGTTCACCCTTGAATGACTCAGTACAGGACATACCATTGAAACTCACTTATGCAAATAAGGCTAATGTTATCGTAACAATGTTTTTATGTGATTGTAACATTGTCGTAGCGCTGTCGTAACATTGAGGTAATGTTGTTGTACCATTGCGGTGACGTTGTTGTGAGAATGTGGTAACATTGTGGTAATGTCGTTTCTCCATGCAGGGACGTGAGAAGCTGTGGATGGCCCTAGGGGAGGCAGCTCCAGTGCTGGTGCCCGTGTCTCATGTGATGATGTGTATGAACTGTACCTCTGACTTCAGCTTGACCCTGAGACGCCACCACTGCAACGCCTGTGGGAAGGTGAGACACACACCTTACTGTAGGCGTCCCTCACTCCTACTGCTGCTTTAGGACCCCTCACTCACACTGCTGTTACAGGACAACATCCTGACCCCAGCCCAACCCACTGTTTTACATTATCCTGCCAGAAAGTCACTCTCTACCTATGCTTTAACACTCCCCGGATCACCCCTCTCTCTCCACTCTCATACCTGTTCTCTCTCTCTATCCAAACCCAGGTTGTGTGTCGTGCCTGCTCCAGGAACAGGTATCCTCTGAAGTACCTCAAAGACAGAATGGCCAAAGTGTGTGACCACTGCTACGCTGAGCTCAGGAAGATAGGTGTCAGTATCTCAGGGGCGTGTGGTAACTCCAGCCCCTGCACCCACCGGGCCAGTCGGCCCCTCTCAGCTGTGTTCCAGAGTCTACAGCCCCCAAGCCTGTGGAGAAGCAGGAAGAGCACCTCCCCTCTCAACCAGGTCTGCAATATTCATCACATTTGACCTTTGACCTATCTTTGTAGTCATGACGTTCTGCACTGATGCAGGCAGCTATGGTAGACCCTGCTAACTTCCTGGCGTTGACCTGTGAGCCTTTGTTACAGGTGGCATTGAGGGCTGAGGACTCTGCCATGAGTGGCAACCTGCAACGGCGTAAGAAGAGCAAGAGGAAGTGGAAGAGGCTGTGGTTCATCCTCAAAGACAAGGTGCTCTACACCTTCACAGCACGTGAGGTGAGGGGGCACAGTCTCCCACACCAGCCCCAAACAGAGACACATACACACACACACACCCTTAATATACTCACATTGTGCCTATACTATACTTAAAAGCTTCTACATAGTCTCTCTGTGCTCTCTTTCTCTTTCTTTTTTTGTACTGTTTATTGTGTGTTTTTGTATCAAGCTTTGTAGCTACCATTTTGAACAAGCAGTATCATTAACAACTGAACTTGTGAATACAATTTAGCAGTTAGTTTCCATGCTTCTCAGAATGTTTTACAAATATCATTGGTATATACAGCTGAATATGTGACTTGTCCCTTATGAATGTCCCTCTCTCTCTCTCTGTCCGTCTCTCCCTCCCTCTCTCTCTTTGTCTCTCTCTCTCTCTGTCTATCGCTCAACACAGGACAAGGTGGCATGTGAGAGTCTGCCCCTGCAGGGTTTCACAGTGAAGCTGACAGAGAGGCCAGAGGGTGAGGAGAGATTCAACGTGTTTCAGCTCTACCACAAGAAGACTCTATACTACACCTTTAGAGCAGATGACCAGCACACTGCCCGCAGGTCAGGATAAATACACACACACACACACACACACACACACACACACAGGTCCATGGTGTTCATGTAGTTCACTTGTGTTTCACAGGTGGGTCAATGCCATGGAGGAGGCCACAGTGTTATAACATCTGCCTGTCTGCACAGACGGACCCTGCTGTGCATCACCTACCTACCTACCTACGCTCCCTGTCCTGGTTTACAGCTGTCCCTCACAATGCCTAAATGGAATATCTATGAAAACGTATCTTCTCTTGAAGGACATTGAATATCATTCTTATAATCCATCCCTTAATGCACTGGACCAATTCTCACTCTGGAAGAATACAAGTCTCTGTGCTGTGCAAGAGCATCTTTGACATGGCTGCCATCTACAGGCAGAAAGAAGATCATGCAGACTCTGTGTGGGGCAAACATCCAAGTGTGAGGTTACTGCTTGGGAGTCTCTAAGGTGAAAACCTCTCAGATGAGTATACTGCATGCCACAACATGCCACAAATTCCGCTCCTGTGTCTAAAAGCTCATAGACAATGTGTTTTTACAACTTTTTCCATTAACAGTCTCCAGTGCCATGTACATTCAGAGACTTATCTTTCCTTTCTGACACTCCTTTTCTACCATGGATGTGTATGTACATAGAACAACTTTCTATGGGTTTTGTTTTTGATATCATAGGCTTTTTGATGCTGTTTAAACAATACCAAGTTAATATGAACAGCTTATGTATTGTATGAGAACATATAATAGTCATGTCATATTTGGAATATATAGTGTAATATTCAATTCCCATATTTTGAAGTGAGATATAATAATGATTTGTAAATACATAACAGAAATGTTATGACATGATGTTACATCATGCCCAATGTATTTTCTGTACTCTATGTAAACATACTTATTTTACACCGTAGGTTTACACCTGTAATAACAATGACAGAATGTCAAATGTTACAGACAGTATTAGTATTATTCAACAAAACATCATTTTGAAGTATATTTCATAGATGAATGTATAGTTTTTAAACATTTTTAAAAGGGTGACTACATTTTTATGGGCCAATAGTCTCCACTTGAATGCAGTGTGTTATGGCTGAAAGAATGTGCCTGCCGTGCCGTTATTATCCTTATTATCATTCATTCACATTATAATTCATCCGTTTTGGGGAGTAGTGAACTGCATGTAGTTTAACTAGTCATTTAAACTTGGTGGTAGTTGAACTAATTAAAATACCTGACAGAAAACAGATTTAACATTCAGTTGATGTTTTCTATTTCCTGTCCAGTCATATGGTCTATCACATTAGATGTTTTCTATTTCCTGTCCAGTCGTATGGTCTATCACATTAGATGTTTTCTATTTCCTGTCCAGTCATATGGTCTATCACATTAGATGTTTTCTATTTCCTGTCCAGTCATATGGTCTATCACAGATGTTTTCTATTTCCTGTCCAGTCATATGGTCTATCACATTAGATTTTTTCTATTTCCTGTCCAGTCATATAGTCTATCACATAATCTACCAGCCCTGTTTAGAGCAATGAAGAGGTAATCTACCAGCCCTGTTTAGAGCAATGAAGAGCTAATCTGGCAGCCCTGTTTAGAGCAATGAAGAGGTAATCTACCAGCCCTGTTTAGAGCAATAAAGAGGTAATCTACCAGCCCTGTTTAGAGCAATGAAGAGGTAATCTACCAGCCCTGTTTAGAGCAATGAAGAGGTAATCTACCAGCCCTGTTTAGAGCAATGAAGAGGTAATCTACCAGCCCTGTTTAGAGCAATGAAGAGCTAATCTGGAAGCCCTGTTTAGAGCAATGAAGAGGTAATCCAGCCCTGTTTAGAGCAATGAAGAGGTAATCTACCAGCCCTGTTTAGAGCAATGAAGAGGTAATCTACCAGCCCTGTTTAGAGCAATGAAGAGCTAATCTGGAAGCCCTGTTTAGAGCAATGAAGAGGTAATCTACCAGCCCTGTTTAGAGCAATGAAGAGGTAATCTACCAGCCCTGTTTAGAGCAATGAAGAGCTAATCTACCAGCCCTGTTTAGAGCAATGAAGAGCTAATCTACCAGCCCTGTTTAGAGCAATGAAGAGCTAATCTACCAGCCCTGTTTAGAGCAATGAAGAGCTAATCTACCAGCCCTGTTTAGAGCAATGAAGAGCTAATCTACCAGCCCTGTTTAGAGCAATGAAGAGGTAATCTACCAGCCCTGTTTAGAGCAATGAAGAGGTAATCTACCAGCCCTGTTTAAAGCAATGAAGAGGTAATCTACCAGCCCTGTTTAGGGCAATGAAGAGCTAATCTGGCAGCCCTGTTTAGAGCAATGAAGAGGTAATCTACCAGCCCTGTTTAGAGCAATGAAGAGCTAATCTACCAGCCCTGTTTGCAATGAAGGGCTAATCTACCAGCCCTGTTTAGAGCAATGAAGAGCTAATCTACCAGCCCTGTTTAGAGCAATGAAGAGCTAATCTGGCAGCCCTGGCAGCCCTGTTTAGAGCAATGAAGAGGTAATCTACCAGCCCTGTTTAGAGCAATGAAGAGGTAATCTACCAGCCCTGTTTAAAGCAATGAAGAGGTAATCTACCAGCCCTGTTTAGGGCAATGAAGAGCTAATCTGGCAGCCCTGTTTAGAGCAATGAAGAGGTAATCTACCAGCCCTGTTTAGAGCAATGAAGAGCTAATCTACCAGCCCTGTTTAGAGCAATGAAGGGCTAATCTACCAGCCCTGTTTAGAGCAATGAAGAGCTAATCTACCAGCCCTGTTTAGAGCAATGAAGAGCTAATCTGGCAGCCCTGTTTAGAGCAATGAAGAGGTAATCTACCAGCCCTGTTTAGAGCAATGAAGAGGTAATCTACCAGCCCTGTTTAAAGCAATGAAGAGGTAATCTACCAGCCCTGTTTAGGGCAATGAAGAGCTAATCTGGCAGCCCTGTTTAGAGCAATGAAGAGGTAATCTACCAGCCCTGTTTAGAGCAATGAAGAGCTAATCTACCAGCCCTGTTTAGAGCAATGAAGGGCTAATCTACCAGCCCTGTTTAGAGCAATGAAGAGCTAATCTACCAGCCCTGTTTAGAGCAATGAAGAGCTAACCTACCAGCCCTGTTTAGAGCAATGAAGAGCTAATCTACCAGCCCTGTTTAGAGCAATGAAGAGGTAATCTACCAGCCCTGTTTAGAGCAATGAAGAGCTAATCTGGCCGCCCTGTTTAGAGCAATGAAGAGGTAATCTACCAGCCCTGTTTAGAGCAATGAAGAGGTAATCTACCAGCCCTGTTTAGAGCAATGAAGAGGTAATCTACCAGCCCTGTTTAGGGCAATGAAGAGCTAATCTGGCAGCCCTGTTTAGAGCAATGAAGAGCTAATCTACCAGCCCTGTTTAGAGCAATGAAGAGCTAATCTACCAGCCCTGTTTAGAGCAATGAAGAGCTAATCTACCAGCCCTGTTTAGAGCAATGAAGAGCTAATCTACCAGACCTGTTTAGAGCAATGAAGAGGTAATCTACCAGCCCTGTTTAGAGCAATGAAGAGCTAATCTACCAGACCTGTTTAGAGCAATGAAGAGGTAATCTACCAGCCCTGTTTAGAGCAATGAAGAGGTAATCTACCAGCCCTGTTTAGAGCAATGAAGAGGTAATCTACCAGCCCTGTTTAGAGCAATGAAGAGGTAATCTACCAGCCCTGTTTAGAGCAATGAAGAGGTAATCTACCAGCCCTGTTTAGAGCAATGAAGAGGTAATCTACCAGCCCTGTTTAGAGCAATGAAGAGCTAATCTACCAGCCCTGTTTAGAGCAATGAAGAGGTAATCTACCAGCCCTGTTTTGAGCCATTTGGAGCATTTTATATCTTTCTTTGCGGCAGGTGACCATATAACTGGACAGTACTCTAAGTGTGATAAGACCAGGGATTGACCATATAACCGGACATTACTCTAAGTGTGATAAGACCAGGGATTGACCATATAACTGGACAGTGTTCTAAGTCTGATAGGACCAGGGATTGACCATATAACCGGACAGTACCCTAAGTGTGATAGGACTAGGGATTGACCATATAACTGGACAGTGTTCTAAGTCTGATAGGACCAGGGATTGACCATATAACTGGACAGTGTTCTAAGTCTGATAGGACCAGGGATTGACCATATAACTGGACATTACTCTAAGTGTGATAAGACCAGGGATTGACCATATAACCGGACAGTGTTCTAAGTCTGATAGGACCAGGGATTGACCATATAACCGGACAGTGTTCTAAGTCTGATAGGACCAGGGATTGACCATATAACCGGACAGTACCCTAAGTGTGATAGGACTAGGGATTGACCATATAACCGGACAGTGCTCTAAGTCTGATAGGACCAGGGATTGACCATATAACCAGACAGTACCCTAAGTGTGATAGGACTAGGGATTGAATCACCTGATTCAGAGTGCTAGCTGTTACATACTCTGAACATTTTCTTCTAACAGCAATTCCCTTACCCATCTTAATAACAATATTATCTATGTGTTCTGACCATGATAAAGCTGCGTCCAACATGACACTTAGTGGTTGTTGTTTATTTCACTACATGTATTCTATTCATCGACAAAGTCAATTGAGGGTCATCAGCAAGCATATATCTTGAACCAAACACAATACATTTAGTTTTAGAAATGTTCAACACTAATTTGTTCATGTCAACCCACTCAGACACCATTCTTAGTTCACTGCTCAGTACATCTGTTAGCTCATTACATTCTGATGCTGCACTATACATTGTAAAGTCATCAGCATACATGACCACTCTTGATTTGTTCATTACTGAAGGCAAATCATTAGTAAAGATAGAGTAGAGTAGTGGGACTAGGCAGCTTCCTTGAGGAACACCACAATGTATATCTTTAATATTTGAAAAGCTACCATTAAAGAACACTTTTTGATTTCTCCAGGATAGATACCATCCAGGATAGAGCTGCATCCTTAAAACCATAACATTTGAGTTGTCCTAGTAACAGTTCATGATCAATTACATCAAAAGCAGCACTGAAATCAAGCAACACTGCACCAACTTACTTCCTTCCTATCATCCATAATCTTTAACCAATCATCTGTCATTTGTGCTAAGGCTGTACTCGTAGAATGCTCTTCTTTGCATGCATGCTGGAAACCCGTTATCATACCATTACATGAGAAATCATCCTTGTACAGATATAATTCTTTCCAATAATTTACTTAACACAGGCAGCAAGCTTATAGGACGACTATTAGGACCAGTGAATGCAGATTTTTTGGGAATAACTTTTGACTCTTTCCAGACGTCTGGGCACACCCCATACATAAAGCACTTATTAAAAATATGAGAGATTGGGGTCGATATTTGGTTAGCTGTAACTCTGTACCAGGTGACTTTTCATCCGAAAGAGACAACAGCATCCTTTCTACCTCTTCCCTTTCTACTTGATGAAATTGGAACCTGCATTGCCTCTCCTTCATGATACAATATTTTATAGATTGTATCAATCTTTTATTTTATTGTAGTGGTGTAACTAACTACTGAAACTACACACTACTTTTTTTGCTAAAATAAATGAAAATATGGGTGAAGTAGGCAATCATTTCCTTTCCTTTTCGGGATCAGACCTGCGTAATTCTCACCTGGAATTTATTTTTTGGTATTTATTTATGTTAACATATGACCCCGACGTGATCTCTTCTTGCAATTTCTAATCATTTACATATAATACTTCTTCACAAAGTAGTTTGGTAGTGAACTACTTTTTTAAAGTAATGTTACTTTCGTGAAATATATATATTTAAGGGTATCTTTAGTGTAGCTTAACGTCTTTCCGTGTCAAGTAATTGGTGGCTTGGTAAACTATCTTTTCAGAGGAGCTTCCTCAACACTACAATTAATTATGTCTTAAGTGCCAATCTCTTCCGGGTAGATGTAAAAAAAAATGCTCGAAACTTAGCAAAGAGAGTCCTATTCATTTATATAACACACATAACATCCTATCACCTTAAATCCATGTGATTCCACTGTGTCTTCTTGCAATCACAAAAGAATATGTGGAGGTGCCATGTTGATGCCTTTTGGCATGCTGTTTTTGCACTGTACTGTACAATTCATTAACAATTAGGTTAATACCATAATCTAAACACTCTCGACTACATTGCATTATTATTGTATATAAATTACACATACAAAATTAGTCTATGAAAAAAAACTGATGCAAAGAAAATGGTAAAACTAAAAATACCTATATTAGTTTTAGCACTAACAGTCAATTTTCAAGAGAAACATTATTTGCCTTGTTTTTATTTTTAGATGCTGATGACATCACTCTTTTCTAATTCTGCTTCTTTGAGATCGTATGTTAACTGACTATCCTGTCAGGCTTGTCGGAGTACATTTTACAGTAGTCTGTTCAAAATGCAGCTTGTCATGCGTATGTCCTGTATATCTGCACTTAGCCAATACATGTGTTCTTCATACCTGTGTTTATGGGTTATGTCAATAGTGTTATGGGATTATACCTCTAACATGCATATAATTCGGCATTGTAAATGTAAATGTTGATGTACAGTATGTAGTTAAAAAGTACAGTAAATAAACTCATCAGAAAATGATTTCCTCTGTACTTAAGACAAACAAAGAAAGAATGTATATTTGATCAGAAACAATAGTGTTGCAATAGATATGACAGAGTTACTGGGACTATATAATAACAAAGTCAGTGGGACAAAGTCATAATAAACAAACTGATATCTGTGCAGGTGGTTCTCGAACCATAGACTGTTAAAGAGTCACTTTAAATTAAGTTAAAACAAACACGTATCCCCTCTCCCTGATATGCAGGTGTATTTGTAGATCAAGAAATGGTTAGGTACACAACACTGTTGGTGCCTGAGCCCTGTCTACTGTCTAGAAATAGCAGTAGACTGAAATAGCCTGAGACCAGACCTGAGATCTGGAGAGGAAAATACCTTAGGTCTTTAGAGGGAGAGAAAGATCTGAGGGGCTGAGCACAGGGCAGGGTGGGGCAGCGGTCAGTTCAGTGTGTGTGTGTTGGTCAGGCACTTGGTTCTTTGTCGTGGGCTGGCTGTGCCTCTTATCCTTGTCCTTGCAATCAAGGACGAGCTGCTCACACCCCACTTATACCCCTCTGTAACCCTTCACCTACTGAGTCGGATTAGAAGTCCACTCCGAATCTTTCTTCTCCGAGGCGTCTTGGAGCAGCATAGGATAAGTTCAATTGCCTGGGTGGTACGAATGAAGGATTATTTCTGGCTGTACGTAATAACATAAAAAACATTCTGGGCTAATAATGTAAGAAATAACACCAAAAAAAATACTGCAAAGTTGCGAAAGAGCTAGAAGCAGAGCTGCCATGTCTGTCGGCGCCATCTTGCTGGCCTGGTGTGGTGGCCTTCATTATTTCTCCCCCATCTGGCAGACATTAGGAGAGAGAGGATAGACAACTTATAATGCAAGCTATAAGATACAACAAGTAATAAAAGACCACATGATGGATTTTTGTAATATTGCGAACCTGTATTTAGTACATCTTACCTGTTTGATGTCAGATGGGTTGACGTTGCTCTCCTGGGACAGAAAACATGAGCGCTGGAACGTTTCCCAGTGGCCAAGGGCAACATTTGTCATCGGTGCCTTATAGTAGGCCTCTAGGCGCAATGTCAGCAAGGACCCGCATTTATGCCTCCACAAAGTGATGTGTCGTTCCCTCCCGATAGCGGAGTGCTCAACACTCTCGACAACTGAACAGTTGATCTAAGTAGGCTGTGAATTTCTTGTACCTGTAAACAGGGTAAAGTAATTGAACAATGTCTTGTACTATTGCATATTGCTGACAAAATAAGGGAAAATGTTTCCCCAAATAACAACATATCCCAAACAAGGACTGGGTAAATTTATATAAGACTAAAACTGACCAGCAAGTCTTGGTTTTATCATTAGAAAATGACTGAACAAAGCACAAGCTAATAGATCACACCTCATTATACTGTTATACTACACTAACCCGGCAACAACTGGGTTGTGTTTTGGCTGCTGATACAGGGGCTCAACCATCTCTTGCCTTGCATAAATTATAACTTCGAAGACAGTCTACTCCACTCTCCTTGCTCCACAGTCACCTCCACACTGCCTGGACTAGGTGGGACGTGTAGAGGAGCAGTTTGCCCCCTAGAAATGCCTTTCCTAATGCTCTCCTCTCTGCCTTGCAGTCATCTGTAATGATGAGGACCAGCCTGACCTCTTCCTCAGGACTTCCTTCAACAGTTGAAGGCCCTCAAAGGTGGTGATGTATGTTTCATAATTAACTACTCCTGGTGCGATTGTGATAACGTACAGAAACCCAAGTCCTTTTGTTCACCCGACCTAGAATACCTCACAATTAAATTCCAACCGTATTACTTCTGTCGTGTCTTTGGCGATGCCGGATTAAGTGATATGACATGCTATTCTATAAAATAATTTCTCCGTAATTAATATTACCTGATTGAGCTAATCATGTAAATGTAATTAACTAGTCCGGGCACCACAAAATAATATTTATAGAGCTGTTATCTTCCGAATAAACTCTTAAAGACCTAGTAATATTTTACATCAATAGCAGTCAATATTAATCATCACCTTAATTCAGTCTCATCTGAAAGTTGTAAATTCTTGGTTCTTCACGAAACCTGGCTAACAAGTTGAATCAGCAATACAAAATTGGGTTTAATTATTTATTTACTAAATACCTAACTAATCACACAGAATTACATATACACATAATTAATCATAACTTCATTACAAATTACATCATAAAGGAAAACGTCCCTAGCAGACGGAGCAGATATGACAGCTGGTTACACAAAAGAAAAGGGCTGGGTTTGAGTGAAAGAGCGGGAAGACTGAGGACCAAAGGGCGAAGCTGTGCTATCGTAAATACAGTATCTTGTGCATTCTAAATTACCGCCCATTTGGAAAAGGAAAATGCAATAAATATTCACTCTGAGCTGCGCTTCGGTAGGTTGGTGGTAGATGGAAGGCCGTGTTGCCAAACCGAGTCCTTTGAAGAATGTCTATGGTGGTCAATTGGATACGTTGTAGTAACGTTGTTGTGTGATAGACGGGATACTCTGTCTGTTCCTTCCTAACCTACGTTTGCAGCTGCTGTTGCTAACTCAACGGCTAGGAGGTATCACTTCTGTAGTGAATAAGAGTTCAAAGTTCATACCATTCGCAACCAAAGCTCACGCTGATGTTGGCTTCGTTCTGTAGTTATTATCTGAACCATTCTGACATCGGACCGTCGTCCTCACATCCTCGGAACAGGAGGTTGTATTATCGTCAAGGCTTTATATAGTGGAGCGAGAAGGGTGTGTCTGAAAAGTTGACTCTTCACAGGGGCGGGCCACTAACCTTATGAAAACCCAATTCTCACATTTTAGAAGCTAAAATCACATTTCATCCCATCACGAATAATTTCATATTCAAACATTTAAATTGAACAACAATTCCATGTGAATCTGATAACTCTGATGTGTGTGTGGACTTTCCTCTGTAGAGTTTTGTCATCTTATCATTGATGAGAATGTCTCAGATGACAACTGAACTGACATCATATTCATTAAGTACCACATATGTTCAATAGGTCGGATTACCAGATTATAGTTAATTTCCCCCCACCTTCTGATGTTCCCAGAATCTCTATATTAACCAAGGGTTTTGAAAATCAAATCAAATCCAATTTTATTTGTCACATACACATGGTTAGCAGATGTTAATGCGAGTGTAGCGAAATGCTTGTGCTTCTAGTTCCGACAATGCAGTAATAACCAACAAGTAATCTAACTAACAATTCCAAAACTACTGTCTTATACAAGTGTAGGGGGATAAAAAAATATGTACATAAAGATATATGAATGAGTGATGTGTTACGGATACCAGTATCCTGTGTGTGTATCCTGTGTTCTTTTCTCTCCTTCTCCCCTCACAGGTGAAAATCATCACTCCCCAATCAGTCACCAATCCAATCATCAATCAGAAGACACACCTCCTCCTGTTTCCTACCCTATCACAGTTCCTTTCCCTTGGTTTAAAAACCCTGTCAGTTGTTTGCTCTAGAGCTCAATCTCTCTGTAAATGCCATGTCTGTAGGTCTCTGTGTTTCACTCTCTCTTTGTGTATTAACCTCTCTTTTGTTTGAGCACCTCCATGGCACTTTGTCCTCACCTGTGAGTATTGTTTTTGGTTATGGTGTTTGTTTGCTGGTGGGAAAAGGGGGAACCAAGACAAGTCGCCCATGGGCATACACTACCCGTAGGTAGACTTTGTTAAATACACTAGTTAGAACTGGGCGGACCACCCACTTTATTTTTGGTTAGTTAGTTAGCTGTTGTTAAAGTAGTCTAGCTTAGGGGTGTTTTTGAATACATATTGTTTCTTTCCTTGGGTCCAGCTCAGCCCCTTTTCCTGCCCCCCCCCCCACCCATTACCGTGTGTTTTCAAATAAACCTTGATTATTTAAAGTGGTATTACATAAAGATGCAGTAGATGATATAAAGTACAGTATATACATATACATATGAGATGAATAATGTAGGGTATGTAAACATTATATTAGGTAGCATTGTTTAAAGTGGCTAGTGATATATTTTACATCATTTCCCATCAATTCCCATTATTAAAGTGGCTGGAGTTGAGTCAGTGTGTTGGCAGCAGCCACTCAATGTTAGTGGTGGCTGTTTGACAGTCTGATGACCTTGAGATAGAAGCTGTTTTTCAGTCTCGGTCCCAGGTTTGATGCACCTGTACTGACCTCGCCTTCTGGATTATAGCGGGGTGAACAGTGGCTCGGGTGGTTGTTGTCCTTGATGATCTTTATGGCCTTCCTGTAACATTGGGTGGTGTAGGTGTCCTGGAGGGCAGGTAGTTTGCCCCCGGTGATGCGTTGTGCAGACCTCACTACCCCCTGGAGAGCCTTACGGTTGTGGGCGGAGCAGTTGCCGTACCAGGCGGTGATACAGCCCGCCAGGATGCTCTCGATTGTGCATCTGTAGAAGTTTGTGAGTGCTTTTGGTGACAAGCCGAATTTCTTCAGCCTCCTGAGGTTGAAGAGGCGCTGCTGCGCCTTCTTCACGATGCTGTCTGTGTGGGTGGACCAATTCAGTTTGTCTGTGATGTGTATGCCGAGGAACTTAAAACTTACTACCCTCTCCACTACTGTTCCATCGATGTGGATAGGGGGGTGTTGTAACATCAGTAGGGTAGAGATTGGAAAAGGGGGGGAAGAGGTATTTATGACTGTCATAAACCTCCCCCCAGGCCAACGTCATGAGACTTCCCAAGAGAATTCTTTGGTAATAGTCACAGCCATGTATATTCCCCCTCAAGCCGATACCACGATGGTCCTCAAGGAACTACATTGGACTTTGTGCAAACTGTTGACCACATATCCTGAGGCTGCATTTATTGTAGCTGGGGATTTTAACAAAGCAAATCTGAGGAAAATGATACTGAAGTTCTACTAACACATTGACTGTAGTACTCGCGCTATTAAAATGCTTGATCACCGATAATCCCCCTTTTGGGATGCCTACAAGACCCTCCCCTGCCCTCCTTTCGTTAAATCAGATCACAACTCCATTTTGCTCCTCCCTTCCCAAAGGCAGAAACTCAAACAAGAAGTACCTGTGCTAAGGTCTATTCAACGCTGGTGTGACCAATCAGAATCCATGCTTCAAAATGGACTGGGACGCGGACTGGGATATGTTCCGGGTAGCCACTAAGAGTAACATTGACATATACACTGACACGTTGCGTTCATAGGGAAGTGTGTAGGGGATGTTGTTCCCACTGTGACTATTAAAACCTACCCAAACCAGAAACCGCAGAAAGACTGCAGCATACACGCAAAACTGAAAGTGCATATCACCACATTTAACCATAGCAAGGTGACTGTGAATATGGTCAAATATGGAAGGAATAACTACACTGTTTATAAGGCAATCAAACAGGCAAAATGTCAGTACAGAGACAGAGTGGAGTTGCAATTCAACGACTCAGACGTATGTTTCAAGGTTTACAGACAATCACGGATTACAAAGGGAAAACCAGCCACGTTGCGGATACCGACGTCTTGCTCCCAGACAAGCTAAACACCTTCTTCGTCCGCTTTGAGGATAACACAGTGCCACCAAGTTCATCAGCATACACATCAACTGCTATCTTAAATGGTCCACCCACACAGACCGTGTTAGGTCTGTGTGGGGAAGAAGGCGCAACGGCGCCTCTTCAACTTCAGGAGGCTGAAGGTATTTGGCTAGGCCTCTAAAACACTCACAAAAGTTTGTAGATGCACAATTGAGAGCATCCTGTCAGGCTGTATGACCGCCTGGTATGGCAACTGCACCACCCGCAACCGCATGGCTATCTAGAGGATGGCGCGGTCTGCCCAACGCATCACCGGGGGCACACTGCTTGCCCTCCAGGACACCTACAGCACCCGAAGGCACAGGAAGGCCAAAAAGATCATCAAGGACATCAACCACCTGAGCCATGACCTGTTCACCCCTCTACCATCCAGAAGGTGTTACAGGTGCATCAAAGCTGGGACCGAGAGACTGAAAAACAGCTTCTATCTCAAGACCATTAGACTGTTAAATAGCCATCACTCGCCGGCTACCACCCGGTTACTCAACCCTGCACCTTAGAGGCTGCTGCTCCAAGTACATAGATATGGCATCACAGGTCACTTTAATCTTGTTTACATACTGCTTTACTCATTTCATATGTATATACTGTATTCTATTCTACTCTATTTTAGCCAATGCCACTCCGACATTGCTCGTCCTAATATTTATATATTTCTTAATTCCATTCTTCGACTTGTAGATGTGTGAATTGTTAGATACTACTGCACTGTTGGAGTTAGAAACACAAGCATTTCTCTACACCCACAATAACATCTGCTAAATATGTGTATGTGGCCAATAAAATTTGATTTGATAAAATTGTATTTTATTTGAAACTGTGACCATGGAGATAGACCTCTGCACTTGTCTAGTAGGGCACACAGGAGCTCCATGCAAGCGCCAGCCTGCTGTGGTCCAGTTATACAAATACCTACAAACACTGGAGGGCTGAGTTGCTGAAGATACAGGAGGTAAAATAGTGGCTATTTTATTTTTGTTTATGGTTAGACAATCATTTTCATGTGAATATTTGATGTACCAAAGCAGAGTGCTGAAGTTGATTAAATACTGTATTTCTTACAGCAGCAATACCTCTGGATTTTCTGCAGCCACTGAGACAGCCAAGTCAGTCAGTAGATGCTGAATGAGCAAAACAGACACATGGATTTGCTTTCATTGCTCTGTATTGCTGTATAACATTTAGCTACCTTGCGATTTATTTGCCGACCTGTGCCTGTTGTTTGGCGATGCTTCTCCCACTTCGGAGTGCATATCCATGGGCGCTTTTGATAAGGAATGTTGTTTGCGTGGCCTAGCGGTGCCCAATTAATAATAAAATCCAATTGTTAGATGCAACCACCCTCCTGAATCAAAACCAAACATGGATGTCAATGTCTGCGCTCGCACCGACGCTTCATTCTTCTTCCTGACGTGGGAAAACGTTGCCAAAATGGCATAGGTACGGGCCAGCAAATATCTTGCACGCCTCTCCAATGGTATGCCCTAAGACATGTTGTTACTGTTAAAATGACTGTACTTACTGTTATTAACTGTATACATGACAACAAGCTATGTAGGACTAGCAGTAACCCTATAGCAGGCCTATTATTACCCATTTTTATTTCAGACAGAGATAAGAAATTAATAGATTGGTTTATTGCGTATTTCTCTCTCTTTTCACATGGTGATTTGCATCAAGTGAATTGTGACAGGAGTCATCAGGCCTCAGGCCCTCCGGCAAGGGAGAAACAGAGATCGGGAAACAAGGTGGTTAGAGGGAGCATGCCTTGGACTACACAGTAGGCTACACCTACAGACTGAAATGGTTATTCACTCACCACTTCTTTGCTGATTTTCCTTGGGCTGGTCATTGCATGCCTCATCTGTACTCATCTTTGTGTTTGCCAATCGTGAAATCTGACAAGTAAGAGTAATATTCAGCATATTGTTAACATAAATAAGTACAGTATAATGACTTGCACTTTTAACACCTGAATTTTAATCATCCTTTCCCCGTTATCTACATTTAATGTCTTCTCAGATTATACTTTCACTTATCCAGTTATTTTACATTGCTGCAGACTCCATTTACACATTTAGCAGTGAACATTTAGAAGTCTACACTCTATCCAGACGAAGAGAAGGACAAGAAGGCGTAGCCACTTTGACTATTAGGATGTTCCCTTATTTCGTTAGTTTGTCACTCACTGTTTACTAACTGGGGGTTGGAGTTGCACAGGTGCAGCTTGCATTTGTGACTGGAAGCTGTTTGATAGTCACACATACGCCCACACCACAGCAGCCTTGTATTTGGATGAAAGAAAAGCAGAGTACATTAAAATCTTGAATTGAGTAGCTTAGTCATTCAAGTCATTTCCCTTGTTTTTTATTAACAAAGCCCTATCTCCACACATCTTGGAGTAGGTTTGCTACAGAATGTCTCTTTTTTTTCATCACGCAGACTTTTGCTATTCTAGGCCCTATCTCAAATGGACCCCTAGACCCTATGCACTTGTAGAGATCTGAGGATATTTGATTGGTAGATGCAATATGATGAACCTTCAAACTAGCCTATCAGGGGATAACAAGGTGGAGCTACTACCATATTGATTGCACCTGCCAAATAATTTCAGAACTCCACAAGTGCATAAGGTCGGGGGTCCATTTGGGACTGGGCCCTAGTCTGAAACCAGTCTCTCCAATTGTGGACCCAGATGCTTTCTATACTCTTGCCTGAAAACGTTTTGATCAACCGAACTACAATTTCTGTTAACCTTTCTACATAATACTACAGCTAGGCCTACACTTGTCGACAGAGATAATATAACACAAATCATGTATAATATCAAGTTTATCCTGTCAGCTAGCTAACTACAATAGCCAAGAGTTTTGAAAAATAGTCTTAACTCACAGTACCGTGTTTGGAGCATTCATTGCTTGCTGTATCGTTTGCAGCATCCATGCTTGCTAAAATCACATTTTTAGAGCAAGTTTTGCAAGGACATTATTTAAGCCAGTAATGTACAGTCACCACACTTTATGTTTGTACTTTTTCCAGCAATAATACGACTCGTTAACAAGGTAATGTTGGTACTTCAATGAGTTCGATCACATTTTCTCCTGTATTTTGATTGTAGTCACCGCACGTGCCTACTTTTCGAGGAGGGTGCAATTGTGGCCCGCAATTCGGGGATTTCCTGCATGTGGGCATTATTGCATCTGCAGGAACCCCTCTTTATACTTCTGTGGTAGCTAGCTAGCCGTACACCGGTAGAGAGTGTCCTTCACCCAGGGGTGCAGGAACCCCTCTTTATACTTCTGTGGGCTAGCTAGCTAGTGTCCTTCACCCGTGCAGGAACCCCTCTTTATACTTCACTAGCTAGCCGTAGAGAGTGTCCTTCACCCAGGGGTGCAGGAACCCCTCTTTATACTTCTGTAGTAGCTAGCTAGCCGTACACCGGTAGAGAGTGTCCTTCACCCAGGGGTGCAGGCTTTATAGGAACCCCTCTTTATACTTCTGTAGTAGCTAGCTAGTCCTTCACCCGTACACTTCGTAGTAGAGTACACCGGTAGAGAACCCTCTTTATACTTCTGTGAGTGTCCTTCACCCAGGGGTGCAGGCTTTATAGAGAACCCACCCAGGGGTGCAGGAACCCCTCTTTATACTTCTGTAGTAGCTAGTACACCGGTAGAGAGTGTCCTTCACCCAGGGGTGCAGGAACCCCTCTTTATACTTCTGTAGTAGCGGTACCGGAGAGTGTCCTTCACCCAGGGGTGCAGGAACCCCTCTTTATACTTCTGTGTAGCTAGCTAGCTAGTGTCCTTCACCCAGGGGTGCAGGAACCCCTCTTTATACTTCTGTGGAGCTAGCTAGCCGTACACCGGTAGAGAGTGTCCTTCACCCAGGGGTGCAGGAACCCCTCTTTATACCTAGAGAGTGTCCTTCACCCAGGGGTAGAGAGAGTGTCCTTCACCCAGGGGTGCAGGAACCCCTCTTTATACTTCTGTAGTAGCTAGCTAGCCGTACACCGGTAGAGAGTGTCCTTCACCCAGGGGTGCAGGAACCCCTCTTTATACTTCTGTGGTAGCTAGCTAGCCGTACACCGGTAGAGAGTGTCCTTCACCCAGGGGTGCAGGAACCCCTCTTTATACTTCTGTGGTAGCTAGCTAGCCGTACACCGGTAGAGAGTGTCCTTCACCCAGGGGTGCAGGAACCCCTCTTTATACTTCTGTAGCTAGCTAGCTAGCTAGTCCTTCACCCAGGGGTGCAGGAACCCCTCTTTATACTTCTGTGGTAGCTAGGTAGAGAGTGTCCTTCACCCAGGGTGCAGGAACCCCTCTTTATACTTCTGTGGTAGCTAGCTAGCCGTGTCCTTCACCCAGGGGTGCAGGAACCCCTCTTTATACTTCTGTGGTAGCTAGCTAGCCGTCCTTCACCCAGGGGTGCAGGAACACCGGTAGAGAGTGTCCTTCACCCAGGGGTGCAGGAACCCCTCTTTATACTTCTGTAGTAGCTAGCTAGCCGTACACCGGTAGAGAGTGTCCTTCACCCAGGGGTGCAGGAACGCACCAAATTGCGGGCTACAGTACCGATAATCCTTTTCTCCTGTCTTTTGAAGGCACCTGCCTGGTAGAGGCTCTCCGAATCTATCCAATCACCACTCTTATGTTGTTGACCAATGACATGGACGTATGTATGCTCGAATACGGGGCGTGATTTTGGCTAACCTCGTTTGGGGAAAAATACACTACCCAAACATAATGATTTATTATATCTGGAGCATCAAGATCACCAGTATTCTGGATCATCAGGATGGGGCTGTACATAGGCTCCCTCTGGTGGCAGAATAGGAAAGTAGCTTGTTTTCCCAACGCACCTGGAGCCTTCCCCTAATTGAACACGTGTGCACACATGCAGACACACATGTGAATGGCATCACACTCCAGTTCGGTAGGTGGCGGTGTTGCGATCCGCCAATACAAATTTGAGGGAGAGAGACAGAGAGAGAGACTCACATTGTGAAGCAAAAATATCAGCCTGTTCTGGAATGCGTCACAGTGTAATGAGTTTACTCCCAGTGAAGGAACACAACTGGGATTGTGGAGTTTTGGCTGGTGTTCAGTAAACTAGCCTGCACATTTGCTGTGCTTAAATTGTGTTGTTTCTGTTATCACCCATGATGAATGTATCTTAAAACTATAACACAGTCATTGGGTGTGCTTCTGCACAGCTTATATGATTGTTATGTTCAGGTGGTTCCAGAGATATTAAACTCTTCTCCATCAGACCATCTGTAGTCCTATGCAGACATTTGTATGCACCGAATGGCCCTCATTATTCAAATGATTGTACTCTCAAAATCTGATAGTAAAGTAGACATGAGCTCATTTCCATTGTGAGGGGTTTATGATACATACCGCTTGTGGACTCTACCTGAAGTCTTCTGTAGCATCAGATTCTATCTCTATAGATGCATGTATCCCTTAGTGTCTTTGTGCTCACCCTGCTTCCCGGCTAGAACTGATGGTAATATGACACAACTGAGGAACGGTAATTAGCTATATCAAAGAGTTTCCCAGAGTTCCAACCGACCAGCACACCAAGGAAAGTAACCAGCAGTTGGTAGGAATAATTAAAGTTAAAGAAACAGCACAAAACATTTTGGCCTAATTCGTTTTCAACGCTAAACATACAGTGCCTTGCGAAAGTATTCGGCCCCCTTGAACTTTGCGACCTTTTGCCACATTTCAGGCTTCAAACTTAAAGATATAAAACTGTATTTTTTTGTGAAGAATCAACAACAAGTGGGACACAATCATGAAGTGGAATGACATTTATTGGATATTTCAAACTTTTTTAACAAATCAAAACTGAAAAATTGGGCGTGCAAAATTTTTCAGCCCCTTTACTTTCAGTGCAGCAAACTCTCTCCAGAAGTTCAGTGAGGATCTCTGAATGATCCAATGTTGACCTAAATGACTAATGATGATAAATACAATCCACCTGTGTGTAATCAAGTCACCGTATAAATGCACCTGCACTGTGATAGTCTCAGAGGTCCGTTAAAAGCGCAGAGAGCATCATGAAGAACAAGGAACACACCAGGCAGGTCCGAGATACTGTTGTGAAGAAGTTTAAAGCTGGATTTGGATACAAAAATATTTCCCAAGCTTTAAACATTCCAAGGAGCACTGTGCAAGCTATAATATTGAAATGGAAGGAGTATCAGACCACTGCAAATCTACCAAGACCTGGCCGTCCCTCTAAACGTTCAGCTCATACAAGGAGAAGACTGATCAGAGATGCAGCCAAGAGGCCCATGATCACTCTGGATGAACTGTAGAGATCTACAGCTGAGGTGGGAGACTCTGTCCACAGGACAACAATCAGTCGTATATTGCACAAATCTGGCCTTTATGGAAGAGTGGCAAGAAGAAAGCCATTTCTTAAAGATATCCATAAAAAGTGTTGTTTAAAGTTTGCCACAAGCCACCTGGGAGACACACCAAACATGTGGAAGAAGGTGCTCTGGTCAGATGAAACCAAAATTGAACTTTTTGGCAACAATGCAAAACTGTATGTTTGGCGTAAAAGCAACACAGCTCATCACCCTAAACACCATCCCCACTGTCAAACATGGTGGTGGCAGCATCATGGTTTGGGCCTGCTTTTCTTCAGCAGGGACAGGGAAGATGGTTAAAATTGATGGGAAGATAGATGGAGCCAAATACAGGACCATTCTGGAAGAAACCTGATGGAGTCTGCAAAAGACCTGAGACTGGGACGGAGATTTGTCTTCCAACAAGACAATGATCCAAAACATAAAGCAAAATCTACAATGGAATGGTTCAAAAATAAACATATCCAGGTGTTAGAATGGCCAAGTCAAAGTCCAGACCTGAATCCAATCGAGAATCTGTGGAAAGAACTGAAAACTGCTGTTCACAAATGCTCTCCATCCAACCTCACTGAGCTCGAGCTGTTTTGCAAGGAGGAATGGGAAAAAATGTCAGTCTCTCGATGTGCAAAACTGATAGAGACATACCCCAAGTGACTTACAGCTGTAATTGCAGCAAAAGGTGGCGCTACAAAGTATTAACTTAAGGGGGCTGAATAATTTTGCACGCCCAATTTTTTCAGTTTTTGATTTGTTAAAAAGTTTGAAATATCCAATAAATGTCGTTCCACTTCATGATTGTGTCCCACTTGTTGTTGATTCTTCACAAAAAAATACAGTTTTATATCTTTATGTTTGAAGCCTGAAATGTGGCAAAAGGTTGTGAAGTTCAAGGGGGCCGAATACTTTCGCAAGGCACTGTAAGTACCTTGTTTTCACTTCAATGGCTGATCCATCCAGGTCTTCTGAAACCACCTCAAAGCCTGGGTTTGTCTCAGAGTATACAAACTAACAGAACCTTATTCAGGTCAGTGAGGAGAGAAGGAACGAGGGGATACTTGACAGAGTGAGCGAGGACAAAACAGGAAGAAGTAGGTAGCAGGGGTTGAGGGAAAATTAAGATGTAGCAGTGTTCAAGACTGAGGTAGAGGTACAGTATGTTTGGATATGTTGGCTAAATGTTTCAAAAAAAGATTGAGTTACTGAGATCAGAGAGAACCGTGAAGGAAAGATGGAGAAATAAATGGGGTGGTTCTAGTTACCACAATCCCTGAAGTCACCGTGACCCAATACTAAGTTAGTGCTGACAAGGAAAGAAAGAGGCAGGGAAACAGAAACGGAGACAACAGGAAAAATGTCACTTTTCGAAAGAACCTAAACATGAAATACACCTCCCACTGGGCACAAACGTCAATTCAACGTCTATTCCACATTGGTTCAACATACTTTTAATTAAATTAAGTGGAAACAAAGTTGATTTAACCAGTGTGTGCCCAGTGGGCTTACTCTACTTTTCACGAATCCATCCATGTCCTTTGTGCTCTCCTTCTCCTCGAGCATGTCCCTCCTCGTTCTCAGGTGGTAGACCTCTCCCTCCCTCTCTCTTTCTCTCTCTTCCTCTGTCTTTGAGTCTCTGTGTTCTGTAGAGTCCTAAAGGTGAGAAAGGAGCTCTAAAGATATACAATGACACTTCCTGTCTGTACCTCCTCAGAAAGTTTCAGAAGCACATTCAGAAGTTACAATGTGTCATTGATTGAGTGCTGCACCATCAGAAGGATTGTAGACAGATGTAGAGATGTAGAAAAAAGAGAGAGAAATTGTTTTGCATGCAAGATATATAGTTGAAATGTATTCAATGTAGAGTTTGCATCCCAATATTACACTTTATATACATCACAGGAGACTGAATTATAATGTTTATGAATTATGAAATTATGAAAAATATTAACATTCCACCCATGACCCACAAGGTCATTTGACTGCAGGAAAGGGATAAAGGGCTGCCAATAGAAATGGAGAGTACAGTACATACGAAGGGATAATGTGTTCACCAATAGGACATAACTCCTTCAGATTTGGGACAGAGCATACAAGTTGAAGTCGGAAGTTTACATACAACTTAGCCAAATACATTTAAACTCAGTTTTTCACAATTCCTGACTTTTAAATCTAGTAAAAACTCCCTGTCTTAAGTCAGTTAGGATCACCACTTTATTATAAGAATTATGACATTTCAGAATGATAGTAGAGAGGATGATATCAGAAGTTTATATACACCAATTAGTATTTGGTAGCATTGCCCTTAAATTGTTTAACTTGGGTCAAACGACTCGGGTAGCCTTCCACAAGCTGGGTGAATTTTGGCCCATTCCTCCTGACAGAGCTGGTGTAACTGAGTCAGGTTTGTAGGCCTCCTTGCTCGCACACGCTTTTTCAGTTCTGCCCACAAATATTCTATGTGATTGAGGTCAGGGCTTTGTGATGGCCACTCCAATACCTTGACTTTTTTGTCCTTAAGCCATTTTGCCACAAATTTGGAAGCATGCTTGGAGTCATTGTCCATTTGGAAGACCCATTTGCGACCAAGCTTTGACTTCCTGACTGATGTCTTGAGATGTTGCTTCAATATATCCACATAAATTTCCTTCCTCATGACGCCATCTATTTTGTGAAGTGCACCAGTCCCTCCTGCAGCAAAGCACCCCCACAACACGATGTGGCCACCCCCGTGCTTCACGGTTGGTATGGTGTTCTTCGGCTTGCAAGCCTCCCTCTTTTTCCTCAAAACATAATGTAGGTCATTATGTCCAAACAGTTCTATTTTTGTTTCATCAGACCAGAGAACATTTCTCCAAAAAGTACAATCTTTGTCCCCATGTGCAATTGCAAACCGTAGTCTTGCTTTTTTGTGGCGGTTTGGAGCAGTGGCTTCTTCCTTGCTGAGTGGCCTTTCAGGTTATGTCGAGATAGGACTTGTTTTACTGTGGATATAGATACTTTTGTACCAGTTTCCTCCAGCATCTTCACAAGGTCCTTTGCTGTTGTTCTGGGATTGATTTGCACTTTTCGGACCAAAGCAGGCTCATCTCTAGGAGACAGAACGCATCTCCTTCCTGAGAAGTATGACGGCTGCGTGGTCCCATGGTGTTTATACTTGCGTACTATTGTTTGTACAGATGAACGTGGTACCTTCAGGCTTTTGGAAATTGCTCCCAAGGATGAGCCAGACTTGTGGAGGTCTACAATTATTTTTCTGAGGTCTTGGGTGATTTCTTTTGATTTTCCTATGATGTCAAGCAAACAGGCACTGAGTTTGAAGGTAGGCCTTGAAATACATCCACAGGTACACCTCCAATTGACTCAAATTATGTCAATTATCCTATCAGAAGCTTCTAAAGATATGACATAATTTTCGGGAATTTTCCCAACTGTTTAAAGGCACCAGTCAATTTAGTGTTTGTAATCTTCTGACCCACTGGAATTGTGATACAGTGAAATAAGTGAAATAATCTGTCCGTAAACAATTGTTGGAAAAATGACTTGTGTCATGCACAAAGTAGATGTCCTAAACGACTTGCCAAAACTATAGTTTATTAACAAGAAATTTGTGGAGTGGTTGAAAAACAAGTTTTAATGACTCCAACCTAAGTGTATGTAAACTTACAACTTCAAATGTATGTTGTGCATTAAAACAGAATGTACCAGTGTCCATTTGATAATCAGGCCCTTGATGTTATACACAGTATAGGTTAGCATGGCATGTAAAGCATATGAAACAGATGGACAAGCCATTTGTTCTAGATTAAAACATCTGATAGTCAGTGGCTAAAAGAGGAAAGTGAAGTTTTGCTGCTTTGAGAGAGTGTATTCTATGAAGTGCTTCACTGTTTGACACTCACACACTGTCTCCATATATGGGTGAAACAACTGTGTTGGCCAGAGAACAGTGGTCTGGTTTATCTCATGCTTGTGTGTAAGCCAATTTAATACACGCACAGACACACACATACAAACAAACAGTAGCCGATTCATACAGAAAGCCACTGTGTCAGTTTAAGAGCAGTTCTGTGTTTTCATGAAGCTCAAATAAACAAGGACATGTGAATCAAGACGTGAAGAGGAAGAGAAAATGACAGGACACAAAGAAGAAGTGAGAATGGATGCTATAGAACCAGGGGAGGAACATAGAGAAAGTCTTTCTCCGTCCATAGCGGAGGTCATGATGAAAGGATAATTTATTTCCTGTTTTATGTGTTGTAGAGTTCCCCTTCATTCATCCCTTCCTCTTGTTACTCACCCTGATGTTTGCCCTGGCACCACAGGGACGACAGCAGCAGGCATCTCCATGGGAAACGTCTGTGCACCCTGCCCTAACGACCAGTGCCAATATGAATATACAGTTGCACAATATCCAGGGCAGGCAGGAGATACAGGAGTGATATACCACACAGCATCAGAGCAAAATGCAGGGTACAGAACACAACCAAATTCAGTCGTATCACTGTTTCAACACTTGAATTTAATGACAGCACAGGAGACAAATTGGACTAAAACAAAGCATTTACAAAAGCCAGAGCCATCTCTTTTTACACGAGGTTGATTACACTGTACATGTCAAACACATGCACACTTTAGGGAAATAACCTTACTGAAACATATCGTGTGTGTGAAATAGTACAGCCTTGGAACCATGTACAATAACATTTACATTGCCTTCCAGGGAATGGAACTTTGTCGAGAATTTCAATAAGCATTTCTCTACGGCTGGCCATGCTTTCCTCCTGGCTACCCCAACCCCGGCCAACAGCTCCGCACTCCCTGCAGCTACCTTCACCCAAATCCAGATATCATATGTTCTGAAAGAGTTGCAAAACCTGGACCCGTACAAATCAGCTGGGCTAGACAATCTGGACCCTCTCTTTCTAAAATGATCTGCCGCCATTGTTGCAACCCCTATTGCTAGTCTGTTCAACCTCTCTTTCGTATCATCCGAAATGTCTAAAGAGTGGAAAGCTGCCACGGTCATCCCCCTCTTCAAAGGGGGTGACACTCTAGACCCAAACTGTTACAGACCTATATCCATCCTGCCCTGCCTTTCCGAAGTCTTCGAAAGTCAAGTTAACAAACAGATCACTGACCATTTAGAATCCCATCGTACCTTTTCCGCTGTGCAATCCGGTTTCCGAGCTGGTCATGGGTGCACCTCAGCCACGCTCAAGGTACTAAACGATATCATAACCACAATCGATAAAAAACAATACTGTGCAGCCATCTTCATCGATCTGGCCAAGGCTTTCGACTCTGTCAATCATCGTATTCTTATCGGCAGACTTGGTTTCTCAAATGACTGCCTCGCCTGGTTCACCAACTACTTCTTTGATAGAGTTCAGTGTGTCAAATCGGAGGGCCTGTTGTCCGGACCTCTGGTAGTCTCTATGGGGGTGTCACAGGGTTCAATTCTCGGGCCGACTATTTTCTCTGTATATATCAATGATGTCGCTCTTGCTGAGGGTGATTCCTTGATCCACCTCTACACAGACGACACCATTCTGTATACATCTGGCCCTTCTCTGGACACTGTGTTAACAAACCTCCAAACGAGCTTCAATGCCATACAACACTCCTTCCGTGGCCTCCAACTGCTCTTAACGCTTCTTAACGCTAATAAAACTAAATGCATGCTCTTTAACCGATCGCTGCCCCACCCACCCGCCAAACTATCATCACTACTCTGGACAGTTCTGACTTAAAATATGTGGACAACTACAAATATCGAGGTGTCTGGATAGACTGTAAACTCTCCTTCCAGACTCATATTAAACATCTCTAATCCAAAATCTAATCTAGAATCGGCTTCCTATTTCGCAACAAAGCCTCCTTCACTCATGCTGCCCAACATGCCCTTGTAAAACGGACTATCCTACCGATCCTTGACTTCGGCGATGTCATTTACAAAATAGCCTCCAGTACTCTTCTCAGCATACTGGATGCAGTCTATCACAGTGCCATCGTTTTTGTCATCAAAGCCCGATATACCACCCACCACTGCGACCTGTATGCTCTCGTTGGCTGGTCCTCGCTACATATTCGTCGC
Source organism: Oncorhynchus masou masou (assembly GCF_036934945.1). Classification (NCBI taxonomy): domain Eukaryota; kingdom Metazoa; phylum Chordata; class Actinopteri; order Salmoniformes; family Salmonidae; genus Oncorhynchus; species Oncorhynchus masou. Next base: position 69,026,249 of record NC_088216.1, read on the forward strand.
CAGACCCACTGGCTCCAGGTCATCTATAAGTCTTTGCTAGGTAAAGATCCGCCTTATCTCAGCTCACTGGTCACCATAACAACACCCACCCGTAGCACACGCTCCAGAAGGTATTCTCACTGGTCATCCCCAAAGCCAACACCTACTTTGGCCGCCTTTCCTTCCAGTTCTCTGCTACAATGACTGGAACCAATTGCAAAAATCGCTGAAGTTGGAGACTTATATCTCCCTCACTAACTTTAAGCACCAGCTATCTGAGCAGCTTACCGATCGCTGCAGCTGTACACAGCCCATCTGTAAATAGCCCATCCAACTACCTACCTCATCCCATATTGTTTTTATTTACTTTTTTGTTCTTTTGCACACCAGTATTTCTACTTGCACATCATAATCTGCTCATCTATCACTTCAGTGTTAATTTGCTAAATTGAAATTACTTCGCTACTATGGCCTATTTATTGCCTTACCTCCTAACTCCATTTGCACACACTGTATGTAGATTTTTCTATTGTAATTGAATGTACTTTTGTTTATCCCATGTGTAACTCTGTGTTGTTGTTTTTTGTCACACTGCCTTGCATTATCTTGGCCACGTCGCAGTTGTAAATGAGAACTTGTTCTCAACTAGCCTACCTGGTTAAATAAAGGTGAAATAAAATAAATATATATATATAAAACAATGTGCTAACTCTATACAGTACACAATCATGTTAATAACACACTCTTTCCTTTCTTCTCTCACAACAATGCCACAGGCATTTGTATGACACAAAAGCATCCATGGGGTTATTTTTGTGTCATTACCCTTCTCTGGCCCCTCATTAGAAACCACTGTATTTTATTTATACTGGAGAGCACCCTGCTGTTTATGGATGTGATTGATGAGTAACCACCTCTAGTCTAACACACCAAATCTGTGTCAGCATTCACTTACAATTAGAAGTACAGTTGTGTGTGTGTCATCCGTAAACTTTGAATGGGACTAAAAATAGCAGTATAGGAGCTGGGACAGATTGGCTAAATTTACCAGCTCTTTGTCTCTTATAGCCAGAGAGGTGGGTGGGCGGGGTGTGTGGGGTATGATGACTCAGCAGCACATGACTCTACTCTGCGTGGATAAGGAGGAAGAAATGGCTGGGCCACAGGACTGGGAGCATGTAGGTGGGGCCACAATGGTTTAGCCAAGCCTCCAAAGGGTGTTTCTGGCTGTTCTAACCTGTGGAGTAAGGGGCTTTCTGTTTGTGTGTACACTGCCCTCGTTCAGTTTGCTGGTTATATGACCCTCTGCCAAATACACATTTTCATGGAAAGTAATAGAGGCAGCCTTGAATGCTGTAGCCTATTCATGAGCTTTACTGGGTTTTATTTTCAATATGTAAAGATTGGCAAACAACATATTAGAGCTTTTAGAGGACTGCATCTTAGGCACCATTGTTGATACTGTTTGCTACAACAACAACAAAACTGAATATCTTCTTTGAGGCAAGTCTCCTAGCAGTGAAAAGTACAAATGTGGTAAAACTACAAAAACATTTACACCTCTCTCTCAAAATCGATTATGACTCAAATTTGAAGTAATGTTCTATTGGTGGCCAATTATCCCTTTCTGTGTACTGTACTCTCTATTTCTGACTTTCGACTTTCACAGAAATCAAACGCTCTGACCGCTCTCTGTACTTGGGATTGCACCTGGACGACGTCACCACCACTGCACTCCATAGCTGACAGGCTGCGAGAGAGCTGCGTGCGAATGCTTCCTTAAACACACTGAAGATTCCCGGTGTAGCATACAAACAAGGGCAGAACATAATAAGTCAAAGCAAACTTGATCGGGACCCTTTTAAACGCTTTATAAAGGTAAGTCGACTCCCTAATATTTGAATAATTGTAACTCAATTGGAGGAAATCTTCAATATTTGACAAAATGACAGTAAAAGGACATGGTCGAATTGCACACTGACGTCACGATCGGGACGAGTTACTTTCGATAAAAGTGCTGAAGCGCATTGTTTTTTGTGATTTTTTACAATCAAATCTTACAGTGGTTTAACGTTTTTTTGTGTTGATACTTTGGGGCACTACTTAGTACCTACCACATCTGCTGATTGCTGAAAATGAGCAATCGGACAAGTTTGTTTACTACAAAATCACTGCGGGAAAGTTTTAGGTAACCTATGTGCGCTTCAAAGCAAAAAAAAAAAAACGATACATCGAACCGGGTCAAAACGAAGCGGTTGGTGGGTAACAAACATTGTGCTCTCAGATAATGATTTCCTCTCTGTTCATGTTACGTAAGCCATGTTCTGTGGGAATCCTTATTCATATACTTTCCTCGCCTTCTTCTGGTAGCCTCATTTTACGGTCTGTCAAATGTCGTTTTGGTTGTTAGTAGGCTAATTCAAAGCGCATTACGGACTCTCCGTTTTTGTGAGAATGAAGTTGATAAAAGTGAATCATCAATCAACTCAGTCATCCTCGTCTAGTTTAGATGTCTTCATGGGTCCGGGTGGACCCTATATACCCGAGACCTGACCCTGGCACGAATGGATTGGGGGCTGAAGAATACAAACATGTCCCTCAGGTCTGGGTCGGGTCCTGTAGTATATTTTATTTTACGCCAATAAGCTGAATTTCTTTACTTATAAAAGGCCAAGCCAACATATAAAACATATACCTTAACCAGTAGAGCAACTTGGCTGATAAGAGGAAAAAAATGAATTGTCACTCTAGTCCAGTTGGGTCTGGTCTAGACCCAGATCCGTTAGGGTATGGGTCTCCATTTGAGTTCGGGTCTCCATTTTTTTTAAAGATAAGAAAATATAGTTGGGTCTGATTGTCGTTCCGGTCCAAGTTTTTGGACACGTGAAGACCTGTAGTCTATTTAGTTTCCGTGGGCCTTGAGCTGTAATATGGTCCCAAGGTATTCCGGACAGATTGTTATTTGTGTGGAAGGATCTGGCCCATTTCAGCTGCCACCAAAGTACATGATGTACACTATCATTTTTCTCTAGACTTTATGCCACAATGTTATTACTCTTCTATGTTACTGTGGTTACCACACACTCATGAGTCACTAGTGTTTGCTAGTGCCCCTTGTAATCTAGGAATTCTGCAAAACAAGCCCACAACCACAAGTTGTCATTTACAGTCGTTGGTGTCAATCACCACACAATACAGTGGGTCTATGCAACCGAGAAATTCAAATTTTGTGACCACTGGCCCAGACTTATTTTCAACATTTGTCTGTGCTGCCTCTGAGAGGAAATGTATAGGAAGATGATAATACATTTTACCAACTGTATTTATCTAATTTTATTTGTCACGTGCGCTGAATACAACTAGTGTAGACTTTACTGTGAAATGCTTGCTTACGAGCCCTTTCCAATGATGCAAAGTTTAAAAATAAAATAGTTCCCACGAAGAATTAAATAAAATACACAAGAATGGAGCTTCAGCGAGTACCAGTACCAGATCATTGTTTAGAGGTATGAGGTATTTGAGGTAGATACAGTGGGGCAAAAAAGTATTTAGTCAGCCACCAATTGTGCAAGTTCTCCCACTTACAAAGATGAGAGAGGCCTGTAATTTTCATCATAGGTACACTTAAACTATGACAGACAAAATGTGGGAAAAAAATCCAGAAAATCACATTGTAGGACTTTTAATGAATTTATTTGCAAATTATGGTGGAAAATAAGTATTTGGTCAATAACAAAAGTTTATCTCAATACTTTGTTATATACCCTTTGTTGGCAATGACAGAGGTCAAACGTTTTCTGTAAGTCTTCACTAGGTTTTCACACACTGTTGCTGGTATTTTGGCCCATTCCTCCATGCAGATCTCCTTTAGAGCAGTGATGTTTTGGGGCTGGTACTGGGCAACACAGACTTTCAACTCCCTCCAAAGATTTTCTTTGGGGTTGAGATCTGGAGACTGGCTAGGCCACTCCAGGACCTTGAAATGCTTCTTACGAAGCCACTCCTTCGTTGCCCGGGCGGTGTGTTTGGGATCATTGTCATGCTGAAAGACCCAGCCACATTTCATCTTCAATGTCCTTGCTGGTGGAAGGAGGTTGTCACTCAAAATCTCACGATACATGGCCCCATTCATTCTTTCCTTTACACGGATCAGTCGTCCTGGTCCCTTTGCAGAAAGCATGATGTTTCCACCCCCATGCTTCACAGTAGGTATGGTGTTCTTTGGATGCAACTCCGCATTCGTTGTCCTCCAAACACGACGAGTATATTTTGGTTTCATCTGACCATATGACATTCTCCCAATCTTCTTCTGGATCATCCAAATGCTCTCTAGCAAACTTCAGACGGGCCTGGACATGTACTGGCTTAAGCAGGGGGACACGTCTGGCACTGCAGGATTTGAGTCCCTGGTGGCGTAGTGTGTTACTGATGGTAGGCTTTGTTACTTTGGTCCCAGCTCTCTGCAGGTCATTCACTAGTCCCCCCCGTGTGGTTCTGGGATTTTTGCTCACCGTTCTTGTGATCATTTTGACCCCACGGGGTGAGATCTTGTGTGGAGCCCCAGATCGAGGGAGACTATCAGTGGTCTTGTATGTCTTCCATTTCCTAATAATTGCTCCCACAGTTGATTTCTTCAAACCAAGCTGCTTACCTATTGCAGATTCAGTCTTCCCAGCCTGGTGCAGGTCTACAATTTTGTTTCTGGTGTCCTTTGACAGCTCTTTGGTCTTGGCCATAGTGGAGTTTGGAGTGTGACTGTTTGAGGTTGTGGACAGGTGTCTTTTATACTGATAACAAGTTCAAGCAGGTGCCATTAATACAGGTAACAAGTCGGGGACAGAGGAGCCTCTTAAAGAATAAGTTACAGGTCTGTGAGAGCCAGAAATCTTGCTTGTTTGTAGGTGACCAAAAACATATTTTCCACCATAATTTGCAAAAATTCATTAAAAAATCCGACAATGTGATTTTCTGGATTCTTTTTTCTAATTTTGTCTGTCATAGTTGAAGTGTACCTATGATGAAAATTACAGGCCTCTCTCATCTTTTTAAGTGGGAGAACTTGCACAATTGGTGGCTGACTAAATACTTTTTTGCCCAACTGTATGTGCATGAAGGCAATATAAAGTGTTTGATAAGGCATCAGGATAGATAATAGGGAGAGTTAAAAAAGAAAAGAGTAGCTGCAGAAAATGGTGAATGTGCCATTCAAGGGATTTCCTATTTTTTAAATATATTTTTTTAACCATTTTCTACATTGTAGAAACATATGGAATCATGTAGTAGGCAAAACGTGTTAAAAAAAATCAAGATATATTTTAGATTTTTCAAAGCAGCCACCCATTGCCTTGATGACAGCTTTGCACACTCTTGGCATTCTCTCAACCAGCTTTTATGAGGAAGTCACCTGGAATGCATTTCAATTCACAGGTGTGCCTTAAGTTAACATGTGGGATTTCTTTCCTTCTTAATGCGTTTGAGCCAATCAGTTGTGTTGTGACAAGGTAGGGTTGGTATACAGAAGATAGCCCTATTTGGTAAAAGACCAAGTCCATATTATAGCAAGAACAGCTCAAATAAGCAAAGGGAAACGACAGTCCATCATTACTTTAAGACATGAAGGTCCGTCAATACGGAACATTTTAAGAACTTTGAAAGTTTTTGTGATTGCAATTGAATAAACTATCAAGCACTATTATGAAACTGGCTCTCATGAGGACCGCCATAGGAAAGGAGGACCCAGAGTTACCTCTGCTGCAGAAGATAAGTTCATTAGCGTTACCAGCCTCGGAAGTTGCAGCCCACATACATGAACTCTGTGAAAAATGTAACAGACACACCTTAGCATCAACTGTTCAGAGACTGTGAATCAAGCCTTCATGGTTGAGTTGCTGCAAAGAAACCACAACTAAAGGACATCAATAAGAAGGAGAGACTTGCTTGGGCCTAGAAAAAAATAGCAGTGGACATTAGACTGGTGCCTTTATGGTAGAGTGGCCAGGTGGATGCCACTCTTCCATAAAAGGCCCATGACAGCCCACTTGGAGTTTGCCAAAAGGCACCTAAAGAACTCTCAGACCATGAGAATCAAGATTCTCTGGTCTGATGAAACCAAGATTGAACTTTTTGGCCTGAATGCCAAGTGTCCTGTCCGGAGGAAACCTGGCACCATCCCTACGATGAAGCATGGTGGGGGCACCATTATTCGGTGGGGATGTTTTTCAGGGACTGGGAGACTCGTCAGGATCAAGGCAAAGATGAATGGAGCAAAGTACAGAGAGATCCTTGAATAAAACCTGGGGCGACGGTTCACCTTCCAACAGGACAGCGACCCTAAGCACACAGCCAAGACAAAGCAGGAGTGGCTTCGGGACAAGTCTCAATGTACTTGAGTGGCCCAGCCGGAGCCCGGACTTGAACCCAGTCGAACGTCTCTGGAGAGACCTGAAAATAGCTGTGCAGCAACACTCCCCATCCAACATGACAGACCTTGAGAGGATCTGCAGAGAATAATGGGAGAAACTCCCCAAATACAGGTGTGCCAAGCTTGTAGCATCATACCCAAGAAGAATCTATGCTGTAAACCCTGCCAAAGATGCTTCAACAAAGTACTGAGTAAAGGGTCCGAAAACTTATGTAAATGTGATATTTCAGTTATGTACTTGTAAAAAATATCAAACATTTCTTAAAACCTGTTTTTGCTTTGTCATCAAATCAAACCTTATTTGCCACATGCGCCGAATACAACAAGTGTAGACTTTACCGTGAAATGCTTACTTACAGGCCCTTAACCAACCCTTAACCAATTCAAGAAGAAAATATTTACAAAGTAGGCAAAAATAAAAAGTAACACAATAAGAATAACAATAATGAGGCTATATACAGGGGGTACCGTCAGTGTGCAGGGGTACAGGCTAGTTGAGGTAATATGTACATGTAGGTGGGGGCAAACTGACTATGCATAGGTAACAAACAAACAGCGAGTAGCAGCAGTGTACAAGGGCGGAGGGGTCTCAATGTAAATTGTCCAGTGGCGATTTTTATGAATTGTTCAGCAGTCTAATGGCTTGGGTGTAGAAGCTGTTGAGGAGCCTTTTGATCCTAGACTTGGCGCTCCGGACACCGCTTGCTATGCGGTAGCAGAGGAAATAACTGGAAATAACTATAACTGGAGTCTCTGACAATTTGATTGTCTTTTCTCTGACACCGCCTATTATATAGGTCCTGAATGGCAGGAAGCTTGGCCCCAGTGATGTACTGGGCTGTTCGCATTACACTCTGTAGCGCCTTACGGTCAGATGCCGAGCAGTTGCCATACCAGGCGGTGATGCAACTGGTCAGGATGCTCTCGGGTGCATCTGTAGGACCTTTTGAGGATCTGGGGACCCATGCCAAATCTATTCAGTCTCCTGAGGGGGAAAAGGTTTTGTCGTGCCGTCTTCACGACCATCTTGGTATGTTTGGACCATGATAGTTCGTTGGTGATGTGGACACCAAGGAACTTAACTCTCGACCCGCTCCACTACAGCCCCATAGATGTTAATGGGGGCCTGTTTGGCTCGCCTTTTCCTGTAGTCCACGATCAGCTCCTTTTGTCTTGCTCACATTGAGGGAGAGGTTGTTTTCCTGGCATCATACTGCCAGTTCTGAGTTCCTCCCTATAGGCCGTCTCATCGCTGTCGGTGATCGTCAGCAAACTTAATGATGGTGTTGGAGTCGTGTTTGGCCACGCAGTCGTAGGTGAACAGGGAATACAGGAGTGGACTAAGTACACACCCCTGAGGGACCCAGTGTTAAGGATCAGCATGGCAGACATATTGTTACCTACTCTCAACACCTCTTACCATAAGTCTTTGCTTGGTAAAGCGCCGCCTTACCTCAAGCTCACTGGTCACCATAGCAACATCCACCCATAGCACGCACTCCAGCAGGTATATTTCACTGGTTATCCCCAAAGCCAACACCTACTTTGGCCTCCTTTCCTTCCAGTTTTCTGCTGCCACAATGAATAGAACGAATTGCAACAATCACTGAAATTGGAGACTTATATCTCACACAACGTCAGATATCAGAGCAGCTTACCGATCACTGCAGCTATATAGCCCATCCAACCAACTACCTACATCATCCAATATTTGTTTGTTTTTGTTTTTTTCTGCTCTTTTGCACACCAGTATTTCTACTTGCACATCCTCATCTGCACATATATCACTCCAGTGTTAATTGCTGAATTGTAATTACTTCGCCACTATGGCCTATTTATTGCCTTACCTCCTTACTCCATTTGTACACACTGTATACAGATGTTTCTATTGCGTTATTAACTGTATGTATGTTTATTCCATGTGTAACTCTGTGCTTTGTAATATTTTGGCCAGGTCGCAGTTGTAAATGAGAACTTGTTCTCAGCTGGCCTACCTGGTGGGGGGGGGGGGGGAATGGGACACAATAGGACTGGAAGGGTAACTCTACACATGCATTGGATGCCTAAGGAGGCTGAGAGGTGTGTCAATATTTGCTGTGGGCTGGTCTGGTGTCTGCTCTGCTTTGTATCCGGGTGTGAGGAAACAGTTATGACAGTTGCTCAGTGAAGATTTCCCCATGCAGCACTGATCCACAGGGAAGCACAACAAACACCCACTCTCTATGGATCTGCTGGAGGAAAACAGTACAGCTTGTGCATGTGATATATAAGGAGAGATTGGCTTAATTAACTCTGCTTTGAATCTTTTTCTATAAAATGATTTAGCTGAGGCTAAAGACAAACACTCCATAGCATAGCTAATCTGGCAAACTCTATTTAGAGCTCTCTTTTGGTAGAGCAACTGACTGTGATGTCTCTCTTCTCTGGTGGGAGAAAGATGGTTGAGGTGGGTCAGGATATACTCTTATATACTCAGAATATACTCTTGCCATTTCTGTGCTTGTCTGACCAAAAAGCTTAATCAGTAAACCATAATGTACTATTGCAATAGTGGGAAGTTGCTGTGCAGACACGATTACAAAACACACACAGACCTTGTTTAGATACTAATGCTTTGTTGTCTGCTCTGTTGTGGTGTTAGCTACATGGCAGGCTTGTATTATTTATTCATTTTGAGCACACCTGCTGCCAGGCGTGGCTCTCAGCGCATCACACACACACAGCGAGAGTGGGTGGGAGAGAAACAGGGATACTTTGGCTGAATCTACAACACTCTCCCATACTCCATTATTTATCCTAGCAGTTATATAGGTGATGAGTTTGGTTTTTCACACATTCTACTACTTAGTGACACTCTCTGACAGCAGTTTAGCAGCACCCAATGTTGTCGTCTTGCATCATTTAGCCTCTCTCGCTCTCTCTCTATCCTACCCACCCTGTACTGTGTAGTGGAGTCAGTCACTCTCAGACACCTCTATCATCTGCCTACTAGTCTGGCCACTGTGCTGTCTGCAGCTTGTGGTAATCAAGCAACAAGCTCTGTCTCACTGCAGAATTAGATGTTTCTCCAAACAGCAAATTTGTGTTTCTGACACCCTGGGTTGACTCCTGCTCAGTATCTTTCCATTGCTCCAAATGTTGAATTTAGAAGGTTAAGGGTTGAGTTTTTGGATAGGGTTAAAACATTAAACGGTAGGAAGCATGAGTTTAACAACACAGTGTTCAAAGACTTAGTTGTAGTCACATTCTGGTTACCTATGACTACAAACATACACTGAACAAAAATATAAATGCAACATGAGCTGAAATAAAAGATCCCAGAATTGTTCCATATGCACTAAAATATTATTTATTTCAAATGTTGTGCGCAAATTTGTTTACGTCCCTGTTAGTGAGCATTTGATCCTTTGTCAAGATAATCCATCCGCCTGACAGGTGCGGCATATCAAGTAGCTGATTAAACAGCATGATCATTACACAACTGCACCTTGTGCTGGTGACAAAAGGCCACTCTATAATGTGCAGTTTTGTCACACAACACATTGCCACAGATGTCTCAAGTTGAGGGCGCATGCAATTGGCATTCTGTCTGCAGAAAAATAAGAATGTGTTCTTGACTGACATGCCTAGTTAAATAAAGATTAAATCATGGTGTAAAAACATAATCAGCCTAATCGGTGTCTAAAAATACTGATTTATGATTGTTATGAAAACTTGAAATCGGCCCTAATTAATCGGCCATTCCGATTCATCGGTCGACCTCTAGTTGAGACATTATCCCCGGATAGGGAGGAAAAGGAAGGCTTTTATTGGCTCTGTCCAGTCCCTACTGTGCTATTGTTCAGGAAACAACCTCCGTCATACCCAAAGTTATAGGGGATGATAAAGGGATATGCTCTCTTTTGTGTACATTTGTAGAAACATGTTTATTCATTTCAGTGTGTTGTAGCATGTTGGGCTTTTGAGTCTAACAAATATAGTAAAATCAAATCATACTTGATACTTTCTTGCCTTATTTTTTATTTATTTATGTATTATTATGATTTTTTTTACCCCTTTTTCTCCCCAATTTTGTGGTGTCCAATTTGTTGTAGTAGCTACTATCTTGTCTCATCGCTACAACTCCCATACGGGCTCGGGAGAGACTAAGGTTGAAAGTCATGCATCCTCCGATACACAACCCAACCAAGCCGCACTGCTTCTTAACACTGCGCTGATCCAACCCGGAAGCCAGCCGCACCAATGTGTTGGAGAAAACACTGTGGACCTGGCAAACTTGGTTAGCGCGCACTGCGCCCGGCCCACCACAGGTGTCGCTGGTGCGCGATGAGACAAGGACATCCCTACCGACCAAGCCCTCCCTAACCCGGACGACGCTTGGCCAATCGTGCGTCGCCCTATGGACCTCCCGGTCGCGGCCAGTTACGACAGAGCTAAATCTAAGAAATGTTGATTCATGGCAATGTTTTTGGTATTTTATTAGGATCCCCATTACCTGTTGTAAAAACAGCAGATACTATTCCTGGGGTCCACACAAAACATGAAACATGATACAGAATGACATAATACAGAACATTAATAGACAACTACTCAAGGACAGAACTACATAAATTAAACAAAAATGACAAAACGCACATGTAGCCTACAATGCAAGCACACAAAATATCTAGGTCAAATAAGGGAGAGGTGTTGTGCCGTGAGGTGTTGCTCTCTGTTTTTTATTTTTTTACTAGTTTTGCTGTTCAATTGAGCAATATGAGATGGAATGGAGTTCCATGCAATAATGTCTCAATATCAAATTTTATTGGTCACCTACATATGGTCAACAGATGTTTATTACGAGTGTAGCGAAATTCTTGTGCTTCTAGCTCCGACAGTGCAGCAATATCTAACAAGTAATATCTAACAATTCCACAACAACTACCTTATACACACAAATCTTAGTAAAGGAATGGAATAAAAATATATACATATATGGATGAGCAATGTCAGTGGCATAGGCCAAGATGCAATAGATCATATAGAATACAGCATAAACATTATTAAAGTGGCCAAAGTCTCCATGTGAGCAGCAGGCTCTAATGTGCTAGTGATGGCTATTTAACAGTCTGAAGCTGTTTTTCAGTCTCTCATCCCAGCTCTGATGCACCTGTACTGACCTCACCTTCTGGATGGTAGCGGGGTGAATATGTCAATGAACCCACCAGCCAGCTGGTCTGCGCATGCTCTGAGGACACGGCTAGGGATGCCATCTGGGCCAGCAGCATTGTGAGGGTTAACGTGTTAAATGTCTTACCCACGTTGGCCACAGAGAAGGAGAGCCCATAGCCCTTGGTAGATGGCTGCATCGGTGGCACTGTATTGTCCTCAAAGCGGGCAAAGTTTATTTCATCTGGATGCAAGACGTCCGTATTCTGCGATATAGCTTGGTTTCCTATTGTAGTATGTGATTGTCTGTAGACCCTGCCACATATAGTTGAAGTTAATGCACAACATACAGTTGAAATTGTAAGTTTACATACACTTAGGTTGCATTCATTAAAACTTGTCTTTCAACCACTCCACAAATTTCTTGTTAACAAACTATAGTTTTGGCAAATCTACTTTTTGGCAAGTCATTTTTACAAAAAATGTTTACAGACAGATTATTTAACTTTCACTGTATCACAATTCCAGTGGGTCAAAAGTTTACATACACTAAGTTGACTGTGCCTTTTTAACAGTTGGGAAAATTCCAGAAAATTATGTCATGGCTTTAGAAGCTTCTGATAGGCTAATTGACATAAGTTGAGTCAATTGGAGGTGTAACTGTGGATGTATTTCAAGGCCTACCTTCAAACTCAGTGCTTCTTTGCTTGACATTATGGGAAAATCAAAATAAATCAGCCAAGACCTCAGAAAAACATGTAGACCTCCACAAGTCTGGTTCATCCGTGGGAGCAATTTCCAAACGCCTGAAGGTACCACATTCATCTGTACAAACAATAGTACGCAAGTATAAACACCATGGGACCACGCAGTCGTCATACCGCTCAGGAAGGACATGCGTTCTGTCTCCTAGAGATGAACGTATTTGGTGCGAAAAGTGCAAATCAATCCCAGAACAACAGCAAAGGACCTTGTGAAAATGTGTATAAAACTATCTATATCCACAGTAAAACGAGTCCTATATCGACATAACCTGTAAGGCCATTCAGCAAGGAAGAAGCCACTGCTCCAAAACCACCATTAAAAAAGCCAGACTACGGTTTTCAACTGCACATGGGGACAAAGATTGTACTTTTTTGTAGAAATGTTCTCTGGTTTGATGAAACAAAAATAGAACTGTTTGGCCATAATGACCTACATTATGTTTAGAGGAAGAAGGGGGAGGCTTGCAAGCCGAAGAACACCATACGAACCGTGAAGCACGGGTGTGGCAGCATCATGTTGTATGGGTGCTTTGCTGCAGGAGGGACTGGTGCACTTCACAAAATAGATGGCATCATGAGGTAGGAAAATTATGTGGATATATTGAAGCAACATCTCAAGACATCAGTCAGGAAGTTAAAGCTTGTTCGCAAATGGGGTCTTCCAAATGGACAATTACCCCAAGCATACTTCCAAAGTTGTGGCAAAATGGCTCAAGGACAACAAAGTCAATGTATTGGAGTGGCCATCACAAAACCCTGACCTCAACCCTATAGAAAATGTGTGGGAAGAACTGAAAAGGTGTGTGCGGACAAGGAGGCCTACAAACATGACTCAGTTACACCAGCTCAGTCAGGAGGAATGGGCCACAATTCCCTCATCTTATTGTGGGAAGCTTCTGGAAGGGTGCCTGAAACATTGACCCAAGTTAAACAATTTAAGGGCAATGCTACCAAATACTAATTGAGTGTATGTAAACTTCTGACCCACTGGGAATATAATGAAAGAAATGAAAGCTGAAATAAATCATTCTCTATTATTCTGACATTTCACATTCTTAAAATTTATGTGGTGATCCTAAAACATGGATTTTTTTTCTAGGATTAGATGTCAGGAATTGTGATACTGAGTTTAAATGTATTTGGCTAAGGTGTATGTAAATTTCCGACTTCAACTGTACGTCTTGTGTCTGAGCTGTTGAATTGCACTCCACTTTGGCTCTATACTGACATTTTGCTTGATTAATTGCCATGTGGGGGGAATGACTACTCATGTCGCCTTGTCATGGTTAAATGCGGTGGTACGCCCTTTCAGTTTTGCGTGAATGCTGTCATCCATGGTTTCTGGTTAGAGTAGGTTTTAATAGTCACAGTGGGTACACCATATCCTATACACTTCCTTATAAACTCACTCACGGAATCAGCGTTAATGTCGATATTTTTCTCCAAGGCTACTCGGAACAAATCCCAGTCCGCGTGATCAAAGCAATCTTGAAGAGTGGATTTCGATTGGTCAGACCAGCGTTGAATAGTCCTTAGCACGGGTACTTCCTGTTTGAGTTTCTGCCTATAGGAATGAAGGATCAAAATATAGTCATGGTCAGATTTGCCGAAAGGAGGGCAGAGGAGGGCCTTGCATGCATCCCTGAATTTAGGGTAACAATAGTCCAGCTCATGTGCTACATTCGATATGCTGATAGTATTTAAGTAGCCTTTTTCTCAAATTTGCTTTATTAACATCACCAGCGACCAATAAATGCAGCCTCAGGATATATGTTTTCCAGTTTGCATAAAGTCCAATGACATTCCTTAAGGTCCGTTGTAGTATCGGCTTGAGGAGGGATGTACACAGCTGTGACAATAACGGAAGAGAATTCTCTTGGGGGATAATACGGTCGGCATTTGATTGTGAGGAATTTATAGGTCAGGTGAACAAAAAGAGTTGAGTTCCTACATGTTATTACAATTACACCGTGAGTCGTTAATCATGAAACATACACCCCCGCCCTTCTTCTTCCCGGAAAGATGTTTATTCCTGTTGGCGCGATGCACTGAGAATCCAGGTGGCTGTACCGACTCCGACAGCGTATCCCCAGAGAGCCATGTTTCAGTGAAACAGAGTATGTTACAATCCCTGATGTCTCTCTGGAAAGCAACCCTGCACTGATTTGGTCATCTTTGTTATCTAGGGACTGGACATTAGTGAGTAATATACTCGGAAGCGGTGGGTGTTGTGCGCGCCTCTGAAGTCTGATTAGAAGACTGCTCCGACTCGCTCTTCTCCGGTGGTGTTGTTTTGGCTCGGCCTCTGGAAATCAGTTAAAATGCCCTGGGTGATGCGGACAAAGGGTCCGCTTCGGAGAAGTCCTATTCCTGGTTGTAGTGCTGGTAAGTTGACGCCGCTCTGATAACCAATAGTTCTTCCCGGCTGTATGTAATAACACTTAAGGTTTTCTGGGCTAACAATGTAAGAAATGATACATACAAATAAAAATGAAATGGTGTAAAGTTTCCTAAGGACAAGAAGTGAGGAAGCCCTGTCTGTCGGTGCCATTTTATGTACCATAATAATATACGCTTTCTTGAATTTGTTCTGGATTTGGCAACTGAAAAGCACCATGGTACCCTAAGTTGACTATGCAAACAATTTGGGATTGTGAACACAATGTTTCTTACAAAAAGAAGTGATGCAGTTACTCTCAACTCTTAACCAAGAGAGAATGGCTTGCATAGTATTTATATTGATTACAATGAAGAGCAAGACATGCCGCTCTGTTCTGGGCAAGCTGCAGCTTACCTAGGGTTTTCCTTGCAGCACTCGACCACACGACTGGACAGTAATCAAGATACGACTAAACTATAGCCTGCACGACTTACTGTTTTGAGTGTGGTGTCAAAAAAGCAGAGCATCTCTTTATTACGGACAGACCTCTCCCCATCTTTACAACCATTGTATCTATATGTTTTGACCATGACATTTTTCAATCTAAGTTGATGCCGAGTCATTTTATCCCCTCAACTTGTTCAACAGCCACACCATTCATTACCAGATTCAGCTAAGGTCTAGAACCTAGGGAATGATTTGTATCAAATACAATGCTCTTAGTTTGAGATGTTCAGGACACATTCCAAAACAGACGCAACTCTTTGTTAAGCGTTTCAGTGACTTCACTAGCTGTAGTTGCTGATGAGTATATGGTTGAATCAAATAAAAATGTTCAGCTAAAACGGTCAGAAGTAGTCAAAGCTAGTGGAAAGCTTTTGTGGATGGTCAGATTCATTCACAGAGAATTTACAGGTATATTTATGCCAGCTCTACTTGTGTGTAAAGCGGTATGGTTATCTTGTACAAGCAGCTGCCATACAGTTTAACCATATTAACAGATAAAGAGATGACGCATTAACAGACAAACAGTAGTAAATTACACTCTGTGACGACATTTTTTTCCGCATTCCAAATTGCCATTGCAGTTCTCACAATGAGCAATAACTTCAGTAGAAACCTTCTTTGAGTTGACACACACGCCATGTTATTAGCTGTATCTGTAATCTAGTCCAGGCTGCCACAGGCGATGCTTGTTCAGGTTCATTATTGTCCTGTGGAGGTTGTTTGCTTAGCTCTAATTGCTAGGGCTGAGCCTGGCCCTGGTTTATAGGCCCTCCTT
This sequence comes from Oncorhynchus masou masou, assembly GCF_036934945.1. NCBI lineage: Eukaryota > Metazoa > Chordata > Actinopteri > Salmoniformes > Salmonidae > Oncorhynchus > Oncorhynchus masou. The sequence goes on from NC_088216.1 coordinate 69,042,223, forward strand.
GTTCTCTGGCTGGATACGTTTCTCCCGCTCTCTTCTGTCTTTCACATCTCAAGTTACAGTCACTCTGGCCCTCTTGGTTTTGGAAAGGCGAACTTGTTCAAAAGCACAGAGCCTTTTACACTCAGTGACACAATGCTGTTTGGACTGAACTGAGCTTTGCTTGGGTTTTAATCACACATTTATCGTGCTAGAGGAATCCCACTGCCTGGAAAATGGTTTGTGTAAGATTTGATTCTCAATATTTTGCACCAACCGGGTTTACGTAATATTTCCGTGTTGAGTGTGCGTTCGTTTGTGATGGAACCTGTGCACATACTGTACACACTCACTGTGAACCCAGACCGATTCAGACGGATCTATATTCTCTGGTTGAACAGCAGTGGCAGTCAGTGCCGTTTTAAGAAGAGGGAGGACCTTTTTTTAAATGTTTTTTTTGAATGACCATGGCCTTATTTCTATTACAGTATATTGGATGACTCTCATTAATATTCACCCAGTTCAATGTACCAGCGATAGGTTTAGGTACTACATGATACAAAAAAAAATCTTATACACATCATGAGGTTGCTACAACCTAGCCTATGAATCAAAGTTTACAACAGGTGCACACAGGTGAAGAGACAAATTTGAGGTGACAGTGACATTCAATACTGCCTTGCACACTCTTGCCTGCATCTAGCTGATATAGGGTGTAATCATTAGTCCAACAGTTGCAAACGAGTTTCTATTGGACAAATTCAGGTATGTTTATCCCCGTTTTGTTCCGTTTGACAAACATTTTTCAACAGAATCAGTGGAATGAATACATCCCTGATCACGCGTAAACAGAGTTCATTCTCATAACAGCCACGTTGTATTCCTTCTCTTCCCTTCGCTTGTGGACTTCAATGCACAACACATCAGCTGTGTGTTACCATGCGAAAATTAATTTTCTGATCCTTTGATTGGGTGGACAACATGTCAGTTCATGCTGCAAGAGCTCTGATAGGCTGGAGGACGTCCTCCGGAAGTTGACATAATTACTGTGTACGTCTGTGTAAGGGGGTGAGAACCATGAGCCTCCTAGATTTTTTTTATTTGTATTGAAGTCTATGTACCCAGAGGAGGACTGACGCTCGCTGGCCTCCGGCTACATCGTGGTGCTACCCTACAGTGCTGTTGAGGCTACTGTGGACATTCTTTGCAAAATAGTGTGTGTTAACAAGTTATTTGGTGATATGATTATATTTATTATAGTTTTATCTAAAAGATAACTTGTTAAGTGTTTTACAAGTAACGTTTTTAAGAAATTCACTGGGGAGGATGGTCCTCCCTTTCCTCTGGGGAGCCTCCCCTGTTGAACAGAGAGATCACACCAAGGCACTTTGATTAATGGACAGACAGACACAGACCCTGAGCTATCCCAGCAGCAGACGATGTACAGTATGTGTGAGCGGGACGGTTTTGGTAGGCATTTTCATCTTTTCTATATCTCTGTCTACAGTAACAAAGACCATATGGTCAAAGCTGTTTGGTTCCAAACCCATCATCCCGACAACCATCTCCCATAGCATCCAATTAGAATATATGTAATAACATTTGAAAAACAAGGGTGAATATTTGGTTGGAGTAATTAAAATAGTCTTTCCGCCCACCTCACTTTTCACTTGTATCCATGCAATAAAAACAGGAATGTAGTTTCTGGTCTAGCATGTTTTAAAGAAGCTTTGGAACAGCATATACCTCTCGTGAGAGTATTCTATACAGTAACATTATATCAGGCTTTATGGCCAAAGCACTTTGTGGTATCGGTGAGGAAATCTTCTCTTGTCTATCTGCCCTCTGGTCCCTATCATCAGAACCAATTGTTAAATGCCCTCGGCTGTTCACCTTATCAACCCTTTAAAGATCATCTGAAGTTCTCATGGACCTCCTTTTGTCTAAATCTCCTCCACTCTTAAAGGGAAATGTCACTCTTTTTCAACATCAAATTCATCATCTCCAGCCACCAACCCAACATCAACATATGTTTTGTAATCCAAAAGATGTTTCTGATGACATCATCCAGAGACACTGATGACATAATCAGGTGTGTATCATGTGATTTTAACCGATTGTTAGCAGGCAAAGGTTACTTTACTAACCTTTGGAATGAATACTATGTAGGTAGCAACCAAGAGTCTGTAACGATGCTGAATTACAGGGAACCTTCTCATGATGACATGATGCAAACACATTGTCATTGTCCCTTTCCCATAGAAAGAAGGGCAGGGCAAATCATAATAGTGATAATGTAGCCAAAACTAAGCTCTCGGCCTAAACCTGCCTGCCCTGTTTGGGCAGGGCCCTGTGGTTAGTGCTAAGGCCACTCCCTCCCTCTCTAATGATGTCTCTCTGCTGCATGCCTACCTCTCTACACATGTATATCCCTTATCTAAAGATATCTTTATGAAGATGTAGCCAGAGGGGTTTGGTGGTATACAGATGCTAATGCTAACAAATTACTAGTGAAGTCCCATAGCAGACCCTAGCTAAATGCTAATTGCAAGGGCAGACAACCCAGCTCATAAAGTTATACTACTATTTTAAAAGGCTACTCACAGCTTGCTGCACGCACAAAACACATTTAGGCAGCAGGGATCCTGAACCAGGAGGGGATCGTTTGTCTCTGCTGTAACCAAGAAGCTTGCGCTTGCAAGCTAGCTACTTTCATGTTGCTAGCAAATGAACAAACCAAATGCATATTTCGCACATCTTAGATGGTAAAACTGCTATAAACTATAAATTAATTATCACAAAAGGGTCCCGAGCCAGCCCCCAAAAGTTTGGGAACCCCTGGTGTAGCGCACCTCCCCCCAAAAATGATGGTATTTTCAGGCCAGTTGGTACATACTAGCAACATGCATAACCATCAAACCAGACAGGTAAAATCAGGGCATATAGCACAACCCAAGACAAGGACAAATTGCCTTAAATCTAAAGTTTTATATAGAGCCATAGCTGACAAAACTCTTTACCAATCCAACTTTCTCAGGAAAAAAGTAAATCTACCTTAAAGAAAAAAATCAAAGAACATCTAATGTGAAAGACCATATGACAGGACAGCAAATAGAAAGTATCAACTGAATGTTAAATGTGTTTCCTGTCAGTTATTTTAATTGTCTGTATTGTCTACTTGTCAAATGTTTGTAAAGTCTTCATTTGTAATTGTAATGTCTTATTACAGTTTAACATTTTTTCTTTACAATTGCTTACACACTAAAGGTGGTACTTGAGGCACACTCAGTAAAACCATTAACTCGTGTACCTAATCTTCAGAACAAGTCTGCAAAACTGCAGGCACATTATCTGCTTTACACTCAGTTTGTAATTGTAAAACACACTTTGTGCAGAACACTAAACACAGTTCTCTACATTAAACATGCAAAACTAACAGGTCTTGTTTTTCGTTTTTGAAAACACTGCCATTCAAAACGCCACACTCCTTTACCGATTACCTACACCCAGTGCTCACGTGTGAAAACACTTATAGCTCGGTGTCTTCACATAGAAATCAGAGCTTGAGCATAGGCTTCAGGTTGGCTTTCTTGGTTTGGAGAACAATGGAGGCCAATTTTGGAGAGAGAGATTTAGAGAGAAGGAGAGAGAGGGGGACGAGGACCAGGAGGAGGCCTGTGGTGACATAGACGAGGGGGCGTGCCAGGGCTGGATACGCCACTCCAGACGCTACTTCCCTCACTGTTTAGCCAGAGAGAACATCGCTTGGGATGTTGATGAGGTGCTGTGGCCAGACCCAAATAGGAGACAGGATGCACCCTAATTGGGTTTTTTCTTTATAGTAACAATCCTATTTGTTTGTCTGTTACTGTTCATCCTGAAATCTGGATGAAAATACAATGTTCTGAGAAAGAAATACATTACATTTTCCCCCCTTGCATTTCTGTTTCTAGTGTAAATATATACTGAATATGCTTAAATACTGTATATATTTGTGTACATGTGAGTGCTATGACAAACTGCCGTGGACTCCACTGAACATGCAAAAGACACAAAATAGTGTTTTACATTTGTCACATCTTTGTATAGTTGACGTGTATAAGAGCTAATCATTTGAAGGTTTGTATGTAGAGTTTTGAGAAGAGTTAAAATAGTTTTGAATGAAGTGTTTGGTTTTGCAAGGGGTGAGTGGGTGTGTGTGTTTTGGGGTTTTGTGGGTAGAGTCTAGAGAAAAGGAGCCATAGTTTCAGAAATCATGTGTAAGCAATTGTCAAAAACTGTAATTGGGGTTGGACCCGGGAAGATCAGCTAACGTTATGGCATTAGCTAATGGGGATCCTAATAAAATTCTTGAGTATTTCAAAAATACCCCAGTATACCGCATAAACGGTTTACCGTCAAAGCCAGACATAGTGGTGGCTATGTCTCTGCTCATGCTGCTGTTTATATCATTTGTTTTTAGAATGAACTGAAGGAGCAGTAGAATGAGATTGTGAAAGAGACCAAGAAGTGGTCACATGGGAACTAATTGCTTCTTTCAGTCAGTTCTATTCACTGGAAGTTTCACTTGTCTTCAGGAGTCCTATATACTTGGTGGAGAATATTGAGATGACCTCAGATGTACTGTATGACTAATCGTGCTTTATCTCACACTAGTCTGGTTCCAAGAAATGTTCCTCCGTCAACCATGTCATCTGAAGAGTTAATATACCCTACATAGGGATTTGCTGTATATAGTTACATATAACTAGACATTCCAGTAAACATCCCACCTAAGTATAACACTAAGTATCACTTCCTTGAAGGTCACAACTGTTTAATTTGCATATTCCTTGGTGATATATATGGTGACATTTGACTGGAAATGTATGTCACCCAGGCCTAATTTGTTTCCCGTCTTGTTCCAGCAACTACTCCTCCCTCATTGGTGTACTTTCAGCGTTCCTTGTGTCTGCATGTTAGTGTGTCATCCATAAAGACATACCACATGTAGCTACTATATTATTAACACAAACCTCAAATGTGACATTCCAGTTGTATTGTTATGCTTTCTCTGGTCCTTTAATTCCAGCACACAAGCGTAATATTTACATGAGAGCCTAATCTAAATAGCACAATGAAGGACTTCAACACACAGAAACCTATTCTATCAGTGGTCTGTCCAAGTGCATGTCTCTGACTCCCTACTCAAGGTCCATAGTCTGCATGTTGGTCATGTTTAATTTTTATAAATGACAACTAGCCTGCCTATAGTATGCTGCCCCTCCATCTCCCTCTTTCCCTTCTCTTCTCCTATTTTCTCTGCCCACTGTCTCCCCAGATGCATTTGCAAATGCTCCACACGGCTCTCTTTTACAGCACTGTATGTGTATATGCCTGCCTGTCTACAATAGAGCGCAAATTAAATTGCTATGTGTATGCTGGTATTTTAGTGTTTTGCAATGTATTACTGTGAGCTGTTTGACCGCTGGCACTGAGTCTATAGTTGATTTTCGACTGGTTGCCAGGTTGATTCCAAAGTCTACTTCCTGAAGCTGTGTGCGTACAAAGGAAGACTGGGGGAGTTTCACTCAACTGTTTTACCCCTCTTGACTTCAGGCTGCTCAAACTACTGTCCTTCAGACACACAGAGAAACCAGATCCAAGCCAGACAGTGTGGACATGTTAATCGATTTAGAACTAAACCAGCTCAGACAGTAACCCTACATAGAATGGTATTGGAGGAAAACCAGTCTACAAACATGGACCAGTTCATTTTAATGTAGCCTAATGAAACCAGAACAAGTTGTGACTGAAGTCACATCTACCAGTTGTCGTGAGCTGAAAGCCACAAGGTGTTCTAGACTTCCTAGCTAACCCAGGTAATGACATGAAATCCTGTGAAAATGAGCATGAAAACAAAGCAGTGTCTGTTGATTTACCTTTTTACACCCAAGGGCACTCTGTACCACTATGGCAGTACATTGGCAGTGCATACATACACTGCTTGCTGAGGTGTTAAAGGATAATATCATATCCTTTGCTAATATCACATGTACACAGAGTACTACACTGTTGTAACACTATAGAGCTTTGATATGAACAGCCACAGGACAGCCAAGTGGCTTGAGTCATGAGATGTATCCTTAGTTGGGTTACAAGGAAGTAGTACTTCTCTGAAAATACTGTTCGTTAATCCACATGATTATGCTCACAAAGACTCAAAAGAGGAAAGTAGGGTAGTTATGACACAAAGCTCATAAGAAAACCACTGTGTGGAAATTCTTGAAGGAATTCTGTGGGATTTCATGGCTGCTTGGGGGATTATGATGTAGGCTAATTCTGCCTCCCTCTTTGGCATGCTAACTCATACCATTTGTAGCTCTGCTCCTCTAATTTTTTGTTCTGAATTAGCCTTTCTTATATAAGAAGGTATTTCCCCACTCACTGTCCATTGGTCCTGTTGCATTATGCAAGACATGGATTCCACAAGATCTAGTGGCAGAACAAGAGGTGTCATAATCCCAGAAACTGAATGAAATTCTTTAAAAAGCATCTGAAGAGGACGGCTGTCACATTTTGAAATTGTTGGGAGCAGTAAGCTGAGTGAGCAGTCTTACTGGATTTACCAGTTCATATTAATACAGCCAAAGTTATGGATCCTTTGAAGGTGTGCAGCCTGTCATATGAAAACAAGGCATGTCTCTCCCCCCCCCCCCGTTGGGCCAATCGAGATTACTATAGCTCCCGTCTTCAGCCAATCATTGTAATGTTGTAAATGCCGGATCTCTATGGCAAGACTCATCGTTCACCCAAGTTTTGTCAAATTCTGACCAGCAGGTAGCCTCGGTTAGAGCGTTTGGCCAGTAACTGAAATGTTGCTGGTTTCAATACTAGAGATGACAAAGTGAAAATAATCTGTTGCTGTGCCCTTGGGCAAGGCAAATTGCTCCAGGGGCGCTGTACAATGGTGACCCCTGACCATGACCCCACTCCCTGCGGTTGTCTCAGGGCGAGTTGGGATATGCAAAAAAAAAACACTTGTGTGTAACAGGACAAATATAAGCACCCCCAAACTATTGTAATTCTAAAATTGGGCCAGTGCTGTCTGAGATATCGCATGTGACTAACCTACTAATGGTCGGAAACAGATCCACAGTCCCCTCCCTGATTTTATCACAGGGCACAATTAGTAGTTAGTGTAGCTTTGGGGGAATATGAGCAACATTGTCAGGCCTTTTGTGGTTCGTAACAACGTCAAGGTCACAAAAAGCGTGCCATGGTCCTCTGCTGCATATCCAGTCAGCTGTGTTAACACTCAGTTCTGAGAGCTCACAGACCTCATCACAGTGTTGTTTCCTCTCCTCTATGATGCTCCTGGTCTCTCCTCCGGTTGGGGTTCTATATCACTATATCAGCAAAACTGACCTCAACCTTTTTGGGTCAGATATGGAAGGCTCTTGCAGGAGTAGGGATCTGGTTGGCCTCATTACCCAGGGTAGGACCCCTAGGACTGCATTTCAATGGCCTGATCCGTGTCTGTCTATATCAGCCAGAAAATCAAACGCATGTGAAGGAGCAGGGTGGATGGACACTGTTAGTGGAGGGGAAGGAAATGCCAGCGCACCAGATTTAGAACACTCCCTCTCAGGGAATTAATATGTCATGTGAATCTGATCCCATTGATTTCTGTCTGATTTTCTCCTTTTTTTCTCGCTGGCCTGTATTGCTCTCACTCTCTCACACAGTTTGCGGAACAGGAGAGGGTTTTTCTTCAGAGTCTTTCACAACAGTCTCTCTTCCCTCTGATGTTTTAATGAAGGGCTTTATTTCAGCGCGCGGCGTGTGACAGTGGGTAGCTTCCACTTCCTCTGTATTTCCTGTCTCTTTGGCAATCGCTGCCCACAGCTGTGTCTACTTCTTGTTTTCAGGATATGTGTTGTGTAAGAGTTTGTGAATTTATGTCTGTATTTCAGAATTATAATCCTGATTGTGTCTATGTTTCACAGGAGGCTGCTGGATGAGTGGTCACCATGTCTCCCTTCTTACGCATCGCCTTTAATGCGTTTGATGTGGGTGTCTTGCCACCCCTGACTGACGCTCCCTTCTGTGCAATTAAGATGAAGGAGTCCCTCAGCACTGGTCAGTAGCATTACCCATTGGGTACTACTCAGTGGTGGGGAAAAAGTACCCAATTGTCATACTTGAGTAAAAGCAAACATACCTTAATAGAAAATGACTCAAGTAAATGTGAAAGCCACCAACTAAAGTACTACTTGAGTAAAAGTCTAAAAGTATTTGGTTTTAAATATACTCAAGTATCAAAAGTAAATGTTATACTTAAGTAAATGTTATACTTAAGTAAATATACTTGTATTAGAAATAAAAGTATAAATGATTTCAAATTCCTTATATTAAGCAAACCAAAAGATACAATGTTCTTGTTTTTCTACATTTACGGATAGCCAGGGGCACACTCCAACACTCAGACATCATTTACAAATGAAGCATGTGTGTTTAGTGAGTCCGCCAGATCAGAGTCAGTAGGGATGACCAGTGATGTTCTCTTGATAAGTGTGTGAATTGGACAATTTTCCTGTCCTGCTAAGCATAAAAATACCTTTGGGTGTCAGGGAAAATGTAAGGAAGTAAAAGTACATTACATTATTTTCTTTAGGAATGTAGTAAAGTAAAAGTTGTCAAAAATATAAATAGTTTAGTACAGATACCACAGAAACACTGTGTGTGTGTGTGTGTACACACACACACACACTTTTCTCTCTCCCTCCCTTTCACACATATACAAACACACTTTGTCATGCACATGTGTAAGCTGTGGTGGTGGTGTAACCTTTCTCTCTCTCTCTCTCTCTCCCCCCCCCTCTCCAGAGCGGGGGAAGACCCTAGTCCAGAGGAAACCCACTATGTACCCTGCCTGGAAGTCCTCTTTCGATGCCCACATCTACGAGGGCCGTGTCCTCCAAGTGGTTCTGATGAAGACCGCAGAGGAGCCATTGGCCGAGGCCACGGTGGGCGTGTCCGTACTGGCTGAGCGCTGTAAGAAGGGCAACGGCTGTGCTGAATTCTGGGTAGACCTGCAGCCTTCTGGAAAGGTTCAGATGGTCGTCCAGTTCTTTGTGGAGGACACAGACACAGCAGGTAGTAAGCCAAACAAACAGGCTCTCAATCTAGCATTTATTGTAAATCTATGTCGCTCTCTGTACTCTCCAGCACTCAAACACACTGGCTACAGAGAGTAAACAGTGGCCTCCAGGCTGCCAGGCCAGCTTGTCACATGGCGCTCAGCCTAGCAGCCATACAGGCCCTGGAAGGAGGATTGTGTGTATCTAGGAGCTGGCATAGGACCCAGACCCAGGGGGAATCTGTATGTTAGTGTCCCAGTCAGGCTTTACCTGCTCTGGGTCGGCCCAGGGTAGGAGAGGGGGTAGGCTGGAGCAGCATCCATTATCCACCCCCTCTCTCTGCAGCTTTCCTGAAAAGCATGTGTCCAGTGTTGGCAGGTGGGAGCATCTCCTCTCTAAACATACACACCAGTCAAAGGAATGACATGGCGAGGAGGAAATGTGTTAGTCTCCAATTTTCTCATTAGTCTCCTGTCTTTTACTCCATCTTCCCAGCTGTGTCCTCTTCCATCACCCTCTTTTGTGTCTTCTCACAGTCCTCATTTCAGTTTTATTTTCTTTGTTTACCTCTCTCACACCTCTCTTTGTTTTCTTTCCATGACCTTTGACCGAGTCCCCTTGGCTTGTGTCAAATATGGTGAATAAATAAGATTGTTTACTCAGGCCATTCACTAATGACAAAAATTGTCATGGTTCCTGTCTGTGTAAGTGGGCTTTCCCTTTCTTGAGTGAAACCAGGGTCTCATTTGCAAGGGGGCTCCCATGAACATACAATACATACAACAAGATTATTCAAAACAAACACCTTTCACGTATCACCTCCCTTAAACTCCATCTAAACTTTCCCGCGTGATCTGACGGTTTCTCCATAATATCTAGCATGCTCAATTGAAAGAGGGAACAGCTGAATCTGGTGTATTTAGTGTCCTCGCTCCACCCTGAAAAAATGAGTTAGTGTGATGTATCGCTCTGGGACACCCCCTCTGTGGGCCGGGGACAAGTAGATCAGAGTGGCCCTTCCCGATCAGCAAAAGATTTGGTAGCAGAGTTTCTCGCTTTTCTCTTCTGTCTCTGGTTTGCATCAGCTACAGCCACATTTTGCAGAAGGCCATTCTCACTGTTTACTCTGAAAGTCAAATAATTGTGACCTGACCTCATTCTTTAGATGACTTTTCCTTAATCTTTCTCAATTTGATGATTTGATGTTTAAAGAGATTCTCCAGTACTTTTGAATTTTTAGCCAGTAGTTCTGAAAGTAGCTCTCACGAGCCAAAGGTGTCCCCTGAAAATGTACGATTTTATGTCACATATGTGCACCTAAAGTCATTGCGCTCTCTCTCACTCTGCTGTGTGTGCATCTTGCTAGCTATCACTCAAATGGTGAGGGGCTGAAGTTCATTGGCTAGAACTCTAATAGCTAGGGGGAGAGACCTGAAAATAGCTGTGCAGCAACGCTCCCCATTCCAGACAGAGCTTTGAGAGGATCTGCAGGGAAGAATGGAAGAAACTCTCGAATTACAGGTGTCCCAAGCTTGTAGTGTCATACCCAAGAAGACTTGAGGCTGTAATCATTGCCAAAGGTGCTTCAACAAAGTACTGAGTAAATGTTCTGAATAATTATGTAAATGTGATATTTACACCTTTTTTATACATTTGCAAACATTTCTAAAAACCTGTTTTTACTTTGTCATTATGGGATATTGTGTGTAGATTGATGGGGGGAAGAAACAATTTAATACATTTTAGAATATGCTGTAATATTTTCCGAATGAACTTTATGAACTACACATTGACACATCCAGCCCAAAGCAGGAGGATAACAAATACTTAGTAGTCGCCAAAGTTCCAGAGCATGTCTTTAATAAGCAATCATCTCTAATGCTGAGATATCTGTATAGACGGGCAATAATTTATGTGGTTTTAGAATATAACAATGTAGATACAGGGCACATGATTATGTTTTGCAGTAGTGTAAAGTACTTAAGTAATACTTAAGTAGTTTTTTTGTGTATTTGTATTTTACTTCACTGCATTCCTGTAATAATTTACTTTTTACTCCATACACCCAAATGTACTCGTTACATTTTGAATGTTTAGCAGGACAGGAAAATGGTCCAATTCACACACTTATCAAGAGAACATCCCTGGTCATATTGCCTCTGATCTGGCACTAACTAAATACACATGCTTTGTTTGTGAATGATGTTGGAGTGTGCCCCTGACTATCCGTAAATTTAAAAAACACAAATTGTGTGGTTTGCTTAATATAATAAATGTAAAATGATTCTTACTTTTGATACTTAAGTGTATTTTAACAATTACATTTACTTAAGTATATTTAAAACCAAATACTTTTAGACTTTTACTCAAGTAGTATTTTACTGGGTGACTCAGTTTTACTTGAGTCATTTTGTATTGTTAATTTTTACAATAAATTTTCACCAAGGTACCATTTTTAGCTCACAATGTAACACACTATCTAATAATATCACTCACAGCAGACACAATGGTATATGATTGAGTACATCAAATAATGAATTGTAATATTATGTGTCCCGAGCAGTGTTTAAGTCGAACGTGAAGGGGCGTGAAGAGGAGGATGGGGCAATGACACTGACCCGACGGAGAGGAGCCATGAAACAGGCCAAGGTCCATTTCATCAAGAACCATGAGTTCACAGCCACTTTCTTCGGACAGCCCACCTTCTGCTCTGTCTGCCGGGAGTTTGTTTGGTGAGAGACGCAGATCACCCCATCCAAACACCACCGTGACCACCACACTGACCATGACAAAGACCATTGAGCTTTCAACCTGTTTTACAAGTGTTTCGTTTTGCTACACAACGGTATTATGCCTTGGCTTAGCAGTTAACCACAGTACAGAGACAGTCGACTGATTACCCCAAAACGAGCCCCCCATGGGGTCTCTGAGTAGACCAATTAACAGCTCTAATTGATCCATAACTGGAACAGTCTGTCCAACAATAACAGTAAGACTGGCTGGCAGTGCCTGTTCTGTGAGCTGTCTGAGACGCTGTCTGGGGAAAACCCACAGGGTGTTGCTGCAATGTTCCAACAATGTCAGCACAATTACCAGTGCAGGGCTGCCCCCTTCCTGCCAGAGAAGAAAGTTGTTATTGGTGCCTTATGGTGACAGGTTGAGGAATGACCAATGTCCCTAGTGTGTGTGGATGGTGTAGTTTGTGCAAAAGATGAATGTCTCTCCTCTCATTCTGTTAAACTACCATTGTTTATTGTCACTGTCAATACTTTATATTGAGATATTCTTACTATCTGTCAGTATGCCTTTTGGGAAAAGTGCACAAAGATGAGTAATTTATTGTATGAATCTTTACCCTGTTTTTCTTTTTAAACAGGGGATTCAACAAGCAAGGCTACAAGTGCAGACGTGAGTGTCTCTGACCTCTTGCCGTTAAAATCTTTCACTATATGGTAGTTGTTTTGGTGCTTGGAGTGAAACATCCAAAGCGTTCACTCTGCAATAATTTACTCCCAAAAATAGTCACGAATTTCTCATATTAATAAGTGAATATCTTAAATAGCAGCTTTTCCTAATGTGGCTTAATCTGTCTCAGAATGCAACGCCGCCATCCACAAGAAATGTATTGACAAAATCATCGGGAGGTGCACAGGAACAGCAGCCAACAGCAGAGAGACTATGGTGAGCAACATGACCTCACCTCCCAAAACACACAAAACCTGGATATAATACTGTGTGGCCAAATGGCACCATGTAACCTACTGTAGATGGTGTTTGAAGATCCGTTTTCTATGGACTGATTCCCTTGATTCCCTTGATTTTATATTTTGACTAGGGTCCTAATTTTTCCATATTGTTTTCTCTGATCACATCGGAGTCATGCAGCTGTACGAACTGTGCCACGTTATTCTACACCCTTCAATAGGCAAGACGAGGCACTTTCAGGGAGGTCAAATCAACAGCCATCAGAGACCAGGAGAACTGTGTCAGTCAAATCAATATGCTTGTGTTTAAAACTGAACAGTGGTGCTTCATTCCAGCTGTAATTTAGCGCAGAATTCAAATGGAGCTCACACATCTGAACTCTGACGAAGGCTCTGAGGCCGATACTTAAAGCTTATTAAATAACAGTGATGCTATCAAGAGCAGTGTGCGGGTTCCTTCTGTTTTTCTCATTTTATTCAGCTGTAATTTAGCTAGCATGGGACCAAAGTAGCCAGTATGGTGCCAGTGGATTCAGCATGGGACCAAAGTAGCCAGTATGGTGCCAGTGGATTCAGCACGGGACCAAAGTAGCCAGTATGGTGCCAGTGGATTCAGCATGGGACAGTTATTACCAGTAGTGGAGCACTTTTGATCAGTGTTGCAGCCTTGGAGTACTAGAAAGACTTGGAGTATTTGCAGTAGTGGGATCAGCTCTATAGCACCTGTGGCAGTTAGGATAGAGAGGCCTTCTCTTCAGGGGTTAGAGGTGAACCTGTTCCCTGTCTGCAGCCTGTATGGGAACAGTACAGGTGGAGTGGTTGGCAAGTCAGTGCTGTGAGGGAAGAGAGGGTGGAGTCAGTCCACTAGTTATCGGTGTAGGTGTGTGCCCCTGTCCCCTCTCTCTTGCTCCTTGTGGGGCACCATGAGGAGGTTCAGAAGGGCTGTGAGGCCCCACAGACACCCATTTTTTTTGGGGGGTGCAGTGCCCATGGGTACTATGGACTAGCTCATTGATGATGGGAGCTCTGTGTATCCACAGTTCCAGAAGGAGCGATTTAAGATCGACATGCCACATCGCTTTAAGATCCACAACTACATGAGCCCTACCTTCTGTGACCACTGTGGCAGTATGCTCTGGGGAATGGTCAAGCAGGGCCTCAAGTGTGAAGGTAGGTGTGAGGCCTCCATCTCTGTCTCTGTCTCTCTCTCTCATTTCAATATAAGATGCTTTCTGGCAAGGGAAACATATGGTTACATTGCCAAAGCAAGTCAAATAGAAAATAAACAATAAAACATTTACAGTTAACATTACACTCACAAAGGTTCCAAAAGAATAAAGACATTTTATATGTCTATATACAGTGTTGTTACAATGAGCAAAGAGTTAAAGTACAAACAGGAAAACAAATGTATTTGCAATGGTGTTTGATAGAGAACAATCTTCAATCCACCCAATATTTTAACTGCCTCTTATATCTTTCCCTTCATTTTCTCCCAGCTACTGTCTTACTCTTTTCTCTTCTCTCCTGTTAGACTGTGGCATGAACTCCCATCACAAATGTGAGAAGAAAGTGGGAAATCTCTGTGGAATCAACCAGAAACTCCTGGCTGAGGCCCTCAACCAAGTTAGCCAAGTGAGAAAGACAGAGACACCTGGTCATGCCCACATTCAAACATACTAATGTATTTTATGGAGCCATGAATGCATATTCATAACCCTATTGTAATAGCATTATACCTCTTCAGAAATCCTCAAGACGGTCTGAATCCAACAATTCTGAGTCAACGGACATTGGAATCTACCAGGACTTCAACAAAAGCCCAGGAGCGGACCCTAGTGGTAAGCAGCTGTCACTGCTGCAGTTGAAAGCACATGTTATTCTGCAGTAAACAATATTTTGGTCCTTAACAATGTAGGTCTTTTAGTTCTCTTTCGTTTTTTGTGGGTGTTTACGTGTGTATGCATCTATTGACATTATGCCTGTCTCTTTGTGCGTGTGTGTTCAACAGAAGGCTATGAGAAGCTGTGGGAGGGAGGTAAGGGCACTGCCCCAGCCAGCATCCCCCCAAGACCCGCCTCACCATTGACAGCTTTGTGTTCCACAAGGTGCTGGGCAAGGGCAGCTTTGGCAAGGTACAATCACTGCTACATTCCTCATGCCACTGACACCCATGCACACAGACTCAATGGCCTTCAAACACATCACTTGCTAGCACTGCTTTGTCTAAAAGGTTCCAGGAGTATGTGTCCCGTGTTATTATCTATTGTTGGAGTAGCTACAGTGCATCCGAAAACTATTCAGACCCCTTGACTTTTTCCACATTTTGTTACATTACAACCATATTCTAAAATGGTTTCCATACAAACATTTTCTCATCAATCTATACAAAATACCCCATAACCTTATTTACATAAGTATTCAGATGCTTTGCTATGAGCCTCGAAATTGAGCTCAGGTGCGTCCTGTTTTCATTGATCATCCTTGAGATGTTTCTACAACTTGATTGGAGTCCATCAGTGGGAAATGTAATTGTTTGGACATGATTTGGAAAGGAACACACCTGTCTATGTAAGTTCACACAGTTGACAGTGCATGTCAGAGCAAAAACCAAGCCATGAGGTTGAAGGAATTGTCTGTAGAGCTTCAAGACAGGATTGTGTCGAGGCACAGATCTGGGGACCAAAACGTTTCTGCAGCATTGAAGGTCCCCACAAACAGTGGCTTCATTCATTCTTAAATGGAAGAAGTTTGGAACCACCAAGACTCTTCTTAGAGCTGGCCGCCCGGCCAAACTGAGCAATCTAGGGAGAAGACCAAGAAGATGATGCTCACTCTGAAAAAGCCTCAGAGTTCATCTGTAGAGATGGGAGAACTTTCCAGAAGGACAACGATCTCTGCAGCACTCTACCAATCAGGCCTTTATGGTAGAGTGGCCAGACGGAAGCCACTCCTCAGTAAAAAGCACATGACAGCCCGCTTGCATTTTGCCAAAAGGCACCTAACGACTCTGACAATGAGAAACAAGATTCTCTGGTCTGATGAAACTATTTGCCTTGAATGCCAAGCATCACGCCTGGAGGAAACCTGGCACCATCCCTACGGTGAAGCATAGTGTGGCAGCATCATTTTGTGGGAATTATTTTCAGCTGCAGTTACTGGGAGACTAGTCAGGATCGAGAGAAAGATGAACGGGGCAAAGTACAGAGAGATCTTTGATAAAAATCTGCTCCAGACCGCGCAGAACCTCAGACTGGGGCGAAGGTTCACCTTCCAACAGGACAACGACCCGAAGCCCACAGCCAAGACTAATGCAGGAGTGGCTTCGGAACAAGTCTCTGAATGTTCTTGAGTGGCCCAGCCACAGCCTGGACTTGAACCCCATCGAACATCTCTGGAGAAACATGAAAATAGCTGTGCCTCAACACTCCCCATCCATCCTGACAGAGCTTGAGAGGGTCTGCAGAGAAGAATGGGAGAAACTCCCATGTCAAGTTTGTAGTGTCATACCCAAGAAGACTCGAGGCTGTAATCGCTGCTGAAGGTGCTTCAACAAAGTACTGAGTAAAGGGTCTGAATACTTATATAAATGTGTTATTTCATTTGTAATGTCTTATTAAATAGCCAATACATCTCAATGCATTATGGGATGTGTGTAGATTGATGGGGGGGCGGGGGGGACAATTGAATCAATTTTAGAACAAGGCTGTAACCTAACAAAATGGCCTGCTCTGGTCTGATAGTTTAGTATGTTCAACATGAGTATTCGGCTGTGCTGTATCACCTCTCCTGTGTGGCGCTCCAGGTCCTGCTGGCTGAGCTGAGGGGGCGAGGACAGTACTTTGCTGTGAAGGCCCTGAAGAAAGATGTGGTTCTGATGGATGATGATGTGGAATGTACCATGGTGGAGAAGAGAGTCCTGGCCCTGGCCTGGGACAACCCCTTCCTCACACACCTCTACTCCACCTTCCAGACCAGGGTGAGACCCCTACCCCTCTCCAAAGCTTTCATTAGGATTTACCGTCATCTATCACTACCTCCACACACAGCACTCCAGGAACAATTGTTCATCAGACTGATGTGTGTCACTCAAACTACTGTCTAAACACCCAAGTTAACTGATTGTGTGTGTGTGTTACCAGGAACACCTGTTTTTCGTGATGGAGTACCTGAATGGAGGTGACCTGATGTTCCACATACAGGATAAGGGTCGCTTTGACCTCTACAGAGCCACGTAAGTGACAGACTACAGTGTTAACTCACTATCCACCAGACACGCAGTAGTTATTTACTTAGAACTCACCCACGACAGTTTCATAGCCGGTTAAGGGCAGACTGTAGGCATTTCGTAGGGATGATGCACCCAGAAGTTATTTGCCCTCTACCACTCTTCTCCCCCAGGTTCTACTCAGCAGAGATCATAATTGGACTGCAGTTTCTCCACTCAAAAGGAATCATTTACAGGTGAGATCAATGAACTTTAATGGTCTCGTCTGGCCTTGCACTTGATTTCCCTTATTAATCCCTGTACTAGCGCTTAGTAGATGGACCCTCCCCTCCCAACCCTTCCCTGCTACAGGGACCTGAAGCTGGACAATGTGATGCTGGACAGAGACGGCCACATTAAGATCGCTGACTTTGGGATGTGCAAGGAGAACGTGTTTGGAGAGAATCGGGCCACTACTTTCTGTGGGACGCCAGACTACATCGCACCAGAGGTGTGTGACTGTGTCTGTGCAGGATAGGGTATTGTAGGATTCTGTTTGCAATGAAATTTACACTCTCTGTCCTGTATTTATTTGTAAGTCTGTGTTTTGATCCTGACTGTAGAAGATGACTCTTAACATTGTCCATGTGTATATCAAATCAAATGTATTTATATAGCCCTTTGTACATCAGCTGATATCTCAAAGTGCTGTACAGAAACCCAGCCTAAAACCCCAAACAGCAAGCAATGCAGGTGTAGAAGCACGGTGGCTAGGAAAACTCCCCAGAAAAGCCAAAACCTAGGAAGAAACCTAGAGAGGAACCAGGCTATGTGGGGTGGCCAGTCCTCTTCTGGCTGTGCTGGGTGGAGATTATAACAGAACATGGCCAGGATGTTCAAATGTTCATAAATGACCAGCATGGCCCAATAATAATAAGGCAGAACAGTTGAAACTGGAGCAGCAGCACGGCCAGGTGGACTGGAGACAGCAAGGAGTCATCATGTCAGGTAGTTCTGCGGCATGGTCCTAGGGCTCAGGTCCTCCGAGAGAGAGAAAGAAAGAGAGAATTAGAGAGAGCACACTTAAATTCACACAGGACACCGAATAGGACAGGAGAAGTACTCCAGATATAACAAACTTATCTAACTATATCTGTCCATCCTCAGATCCTGCTGGGACAGAAGTACACCTTCTCCGTGGACTGGTGGTCGTTTGGGGTACTGGTGTATGAGATGCTGATTGGCCAGTCGCCGTTCCAGGGTGATGACGAGGATGAGCTGTTTGAGTCCATCAGGATGGACGTGCCTCACTACCCTCGCTGGATCACCAAGGAGGCTAAGGACCTATTGGAGAAGGTGCAGCTGCTGCTCATTCTCTTCTCACTAATTCCCCACACAACCTTGACCTCCTTTTCACAACGTTGTGTGCCTGTAAGTCTGTGACAGTGGGTGGCAGATTGGTGTCCACTAGTAAACAATGCAATCAGTCTTGCAATTTCACCTGACTTTCATCAACACTAGCCTTTGCACACAGACATTCATACACAGCCACATCTAGACTTAGAGAAAGACAGGCATTGGAATGACACAATGTTGCCTGTGATTAAAATGTTATGTTCCCTTACATATGGAAGCAATGTTTCCACACCCTTTTTTACCTTGCTATTATATCCCTCTCAACCCTGCCCATCTACACACATGCAGGCACAAAAACACACACCTTAAATCCAAGCTGGATGCTTGTCCCAAAGCTGTTGCGTGTCTCTGTTCCCCATCCCTAGCTGTTTGAAAGAGACCCCAGTCGCAGGCTAGGTGTGGTGGACAACATCCGTGGCCACTCCTTCTTCAAGACCCTTAACTGGCCTGCCCTGGAGAAGAGAGAGGTGGACCCCCCCTTCAAACCTAAAGTGGTACGATCTGGATCTCTGGCTTATAATGGAACTGTGGCTAGTGAAACTCCCACACTTGCTATTTTCAGATTTTTTTACACCATATTAATTGTTTATTTGGTGTTGTATTGTGAATGGTGTCATTGGTCTCTTGTTGAACTGACAGCCCTTCTCTGCCAATCACAGAAAGGCCCCAATGACTGCAACAACTTTGACCGGGAGTTCCTGAGTGAGAAGCCCCGTCTCTCCCACACGGACAAGAACCTAATCGACTCTATGGACCAGACAGCCTTTGCAGGCTTCTCTTTCATCAACCTCAAGATGGAACACGTTATGGACAAATGAAGGCACAACAAGATTCCCCCAGCTCTTTGTTTCAACCACACCATTATAAACGCATAGGAAAGGGAGGAGGGGGAAACCAGTGTTGCATTTATCTCTGTGGTGGTTCCTTCAATAATGGTTTCTTTCTTTTCCTTGGGATCAAACCTTGAATTAATCCATGTACTGTACTTTATCCCCCACCATACATCAACACACTCATTTACACACACCCCATAGTTCAGTAGTTTAGTATTGTCCATGCTGGGATGTCAGGGGTGAAATGTGGCTCTCTCACACACCCGTGTGCTCTGCCTACTGTATGTCTCTCTCCCGTCCCATCATTCAGTAGTTTAGTATTGTCCATGCTGGGATGTCAGGGGTGAAATGTGGCTCTCTCACACACCCGTGTGTTCTGCCTACTGTATGTCTCTTTTCCGTCCCATCATTCAGTAGTTTAGTATTGTCCATGCTGGGATGTCGGGTGAAATGTGGCTCTCTCACACACCCGTGTGTTCTGCCTACTGTATGTCTCTTTTCCGTCCCATCATTCAGTAGTTTAGTATTGTCCATGCTGGGATGTCAGGGGTGAAATGTGGCTCTCTCACACACCCGTGTGCTCTGCCTACTGTATGTCTCTTTCCCGTCCCATCATTCAGTAGTTTAGTATTGTCCATGCTGGGATGTCAGGGGTGAAATGTGGCTCTCTCTCACACCCGTGTGCTCTGCCTACTGTATGTCTCTTTCCCGTCCCATCATTCACATCATTCCTTTGTGTTTTTACTGTCCTTGTGGGGACCAGAAGTCATCACAAGGATAGTAAAACAAGGATAATTCAGGCAGGTGAGGACATTTTTCTGGTCTTCACAAGGAAAAATGCTATTTTAGACTTGGGGATTAGGATTATAATTAAGGTTGGGGCTAGGGGTTACGGTTAGGTATAGTTTGGGGTTTAAGGTTAGATTTAGGGGTTAGGGAAAATAAGATTTTGGATGGCAATCAAGTTTTTGGCCCCCACAAGGATAGCAATATAAAAGTGTGGGGTGTGTGTGTGTGTTGGAGAACTCACTTACAGTGCATAAATGCATGCATGAATGAATATGTCTGAGTGACAGCATGAATCTCGAGTATATTTTAAATGTTTTATAATGAAAAGAACGTTTACTTTTTCAGGTGTGAATTCAGTACCCTGTGGAAGGTACAATTAGTTCATTTGAAAGGGTCATAAAAAAAAACAAATGATAGAACACCAAAGTTTCAGAACCAGTAGAGGATGCACAGATTTATACAGGCATGGATAGTCTCTCTCCTTTGTCTGCCCAGCCACATGATCTAAAACTAAGGATTTGTAAATGGTACTGCAGCTTCCCCACTCTCCAGAACAAACCAGAGCTACTCTGATCAAACCACAGCTACTCTGATTCAGATCTGCGTTACAGTAGTGTGAGATGTAGTGGGACGACATACTGGAAGGAGTTAATGTAATGGCACTCAGCAGTAATTCGTCTTGAAGGTTATGGGTGTGTGTTGGGGGGATTCCTTTAGAAAAAGGATGGATAAATTGGGTCTTGTGTTACTTGAATGTAGGTATTTTAAAAAGCAAATAATAATAATAATAATATGCTGTACGTTAAATTAAAATTATATGTGCATTGCCTTCGGAAAGTATTCACACCCCTTGACTTTTTCCACATATTGGTATTACAGCCTGAATTTAAAATGTATTACATTTAGATTTTGGTCACTGGCCTACAAAAACAATAACCCATTATGTTAAAAAAAATATATTTTTTTTTACAGATTAATTCAAAATTAAAAGCTTATGTCTTAAGTCAATAAGTATTCAACTTTTCAACCTAACCTCTTTCTTATGGCAAGCTTAAATTATTTCAGGAGTAAAAATTTGCTTTTCAAGTGCCAAGTTGCATGGACTCACTTTGTGTGTAATAATAGTGTTATTAACACAGTCATAGAAAAAAGACCATCTCTGTACCCCACACATACAGTTATCTGTAAGGGCCTTCAGTGAAGCAGTGAATTTCAAACCCAGATTCAACCACAAAGACCAGGGAGGTTTTCTAATACCTTGTAAATAAGGGAACCTATTTATAATAGGTAAAAAAATACAATAAAAAGCCACTGAATATTCCTTTGAGCATGGTAAAGTTATTACACTTTGGATGGTGCATCAATACACCCAGTCACTACAAAGATAAAGGCATCTTTTCTAACTCCGTTGCCAGACAGAAAGGAAACCGCTCAGGGGCCAATGGCGACTTTAAAACAGTTACAGAGTTTAATGGCTGTGATAGGAGAAAACTGAGGATGGATCAACAACATAATAGTTACTCCACAATACTCACCTAATACACAAAGGGAACGATGGAAGCCTGTACATAATACAAAAACATGGCAAAGCAATTAACTTCTTGTCCTGAATACAAAGTGTTTGTTTGGGGCAAATCTAATACAAAACATTTCTGAGTGACACTCTCCATATTTTCAAGCATAGTGGTGGCTGCATCATCTTATGGGTATATGTCTAATCGTTAAGGACTGGGGAGTTTTTCCGGATAAAATAGAAATGGAATGGCGCTAAGCACAGGCTAATTCCTAGAGGAAAACCTGGATCAGTCAGCTTTCCACCAGACTAGAAGATAAATTCACCTTTCAACAGGACAACCTAAAACATAAGACCACATCGACAGTGGTTGCTTACCAAGAAGACAGTGAATGTTCCGGAGTGGCCAAGTTACAGTTTTGACTTAAATCTATGGCAGAATCTATGGCAAAACCTGAAAATGGTTGTCTAGCAATGATCCACAACCAATTTGAAAGAGCTTGAAGAATTTTGAATAGGAATAATGGGCAAATGTACAGTCCAGGTGTGGCATGTTCATAGAGACTTACCCAGAAAAAGACTCCGCTGCAATCGCTGCCAAAGGTTATTCTACAAAGTATTGACTCTGGGGTGTGAATACTTATGAACATTTCTGTACTTAATTTTCAATCCATTTGAAAACATTTCTAAAAAACATATTTCCACTTTGTCATTTTGTGTTGTGTGTAGATAGATGAGAAAAAAAATATTTAATCCATTTTCAATTCAGGCTGAAAGACAACAAAATGTGGAATAAGTCAAGGGGTATAAATACTTCCTGAAGGAACTGTATATTGCCCTAAATAGTTGCAATATTTGGTGACGTGAGGATATACTTTTTTTTACTGTCTTCATATTTTACATCTGATTATAAATAAACAGATATTTAACTCTAAATTGTTGTCCTGAAAATATCAATATTGTAGGCTACTGATAATTGTTTTTCCTTCTATTCTCCTTGTAGGCTTAGTCAGTGGTTAGTTTAGTTTTTATTCCCTGGCATGATGTTTTCACAATTTCACTACTCAGATGCACTTTCACAGGCGGGTGGCCTATTAACTGGCTGCAATAGGACTTTGGCTACCCTGCCATCTAGCGGCCAGGTGCTACAATTACTATTCATATCTTCATTGTGTCGGAGCCTCCAAGGCCGACGACATTCATGCAGTGCGCACCGGGAGTGTCCTCCGAGTCCGCTCTCTCTCTCTCTCTGGCATCACAATATAGGCTCACTGCACTCTTCTACAACGTTTGAAAAGTTGCATAATTACCTCGTCGGACAACATTACAAGCCTTCCGAGGCTGACTTGCTCATGAAGTTTGCATGAATTAAGACTAGCCGTAAGGCATTTCTAAGCATAGGACTGCATGTTATTCCATCCTATGCATCTCGGACACCAGTAAAATCTGAGACTTTATCATGAACTCGTTTTTTTCAACAACATAAAGTTAGATAGGCCCATGTTATGTTTCAAAATTACACTATCCTCCTTTGTTTCATATGTTATTATCATGGCCGTAGTTAGACCACATTTTTTTAAAGAAAGATCAAATCGACGTAAAATTGGAAAGAAGTTAGGCTACAAATGGTTTTAATGTTCAAGCCATTCGTGCCATTCATTCAAGCATATTGAATGAATTCTCCTTATGCCACGTTTATTGAATTGTAGTTATACCATTTCCTTTCGCAACGACTGTGCAACGGAAATCTCAGAAATGTTTTCTATTCATCTACCAAATGCATTGGTCTTTTGTGGGGATTAATTCAGCTTTAGCCTAGTCTACATCGTCGTCGTGAGAACATGCCTTTATCAAACGGGGCTCCTTTTAATATAGCCTAGTCAAAACGAGAAACACATTTGGCTCGCCGTGAAATTGGAAGCATATTGCTATGAAAGCATATTTCTAAAAGCTCCACACCCAAACATTTCACAAACACCTTATTATCACACAGTCCCCGACACCCCTCCATCAAATCTTAGATTTTCTGATTGTGGAAACAAAGCCTGCTATGTTATTCCATTATATCCTTCAGTTTCCTCATCTGTATATGTATTTCTGTGCGGAACAATGAGGCAAATGTAAGCAACTCGATGCGTTTATTTTTCCAGGCAAAAGTCAATATCACCTTCACAGTTTTTTTTATATTAAAAAAAAAATGCCATTCAACAAAAGTGAGTCGGTTATACATGCGATCCATATTCTAGTTCAACGATTAAACAAAGTGTTGAATCCATAGGGAAATTAGCCAAAGGTAGGCTAAAGCTTCTGTCTCAATCAACGTTAAAGAATATTAATATTATTTGCCTCCTCTGAAATAGGCTATTTCCGAATAAAAAATACATTTAATTTTCTTTGCGTCTGTTAATACTGGTTTTGGAGATGTCAATTTGTATTGTTTGAAGATGTTAGTCATTTTTTCATTGTCAAAGCCGACAATATTATCTACCCGGGTTTAGAATGTGGATATAGGCGGCAGAACATGCGCAGTGGCAGTTTGTGCCATATTGGAATGAGGTCGTGAACGACTAGGCGGAAAGAGACGGCATCTAAAACCGAGTTGAAAAACTATTTACTGGTAAGAATCAGATTATGTAACCAAATACTCACATACTATATTTTGTTTATTACGAGCTTAATATGATATAATGCATTTTGATACTGTCTGCGTCTTTTTTCCCGTCTCTAAAAAAGATGACTCGGGCTCGGTCGAGTGCAAGCGCCCTTATTGCTCGCTACAGTGTAGCTAGCCTATTGCTCAAGCCATGACGTTCCAGTAACTTGACATGGTCACAGACGTTTTTAGCATGTGCTGAATCAGCCGCATTCGACTTGGTGCATTTGGCATCAGAACTGACCTATATGGAATAAACACAGAGGCTATGAAATACATGTTATTTCTTGCATTCTGTGTCCTTCTCTTATTGCACGTTCCAGTGTGAAAGTTGGATCATCGGCGCTCGTGCCTGTGCAAAGCTATTGCGTTAATAGCTTGAAAATTATTGAACGCGTCAATCGAGAATTCCCCGAAAATGTTGTTACTGAACTTAATCAATTTATCGCTCTTATATAATAAAGGCTGCACGATTTATAATAGACGACTCTGGTGTATTTGACTTTAAATCAAATAGGCCTAGGAATCCTTTAGATTAAATTTTAATTTTATTTCATTGTTGTTGTATGCCTAACAGATAAATTATGCTATAAACATTGCCATTTACACGTAGGCTAATCTAAGCACTAAACTGCCTATTTCTCAACTATAACTCCAACTTCCCAGTTATGCAACTTGAGTAATCGCAGCAACATTGTTTCAATTTACATTTCGCTATAAACTGCAACATTGTTTCAATTGATGTGTCATGTAGTCTAAAATGCAACATTGTTTTATTTGACTTGCCGATGAAATATCAATATGAAGTGTTTTTTGCATAAAAATGTGATTTCCACTTCTCCCGGCCAAACTCTTCTATGGGCATTAACACAACAAATCCAGTTAAAATGACAGTTCCAATACTGCGCTTAATGTCTTGTGACGTGCAAGGGGCACTCGGCACCCCACTTACATTAGGCCACTATTTGACAATGGCAACATACAACACTGAAATGCAATCTCTCAAATAACAAGAAGCCTATGTGTAAGCTAATTGCTGACAATGAGGATTCATAAACACATCAACACATTGTTGTGAACTTGTTGTACTTGATGAAAATACTCCCATTAGTCTAAGGTTATTCTCAACATGTCATCAACAGACTTCACTTTCGTTTACAGTTCATTTCTCAAACCCCTGTGTGTCCAATCAATGCATTTCTTTAACTTGCATTTCCTGCCCAGCGACCACTCAGTGTGGCTCAGAGGACTTCATTCAGTCAATGGCATGTTAAGCACTGATCATATGATCCAGTAACTCTTAGGAGGCGGTTGTAAAGATCAGCGTGTGTTAGTGTATGCATTCTAGTTTCTCTTTCAGGGTGAGTCAGTGTACATTCTGCTAGAAAGAGTCAGTCTGAGAGTCAGGCAGTCAGTCTGCTGGTGGTGAGTGTGAGTACTGGGTAGGCCTCTATTAAAAGATGGAGGAAGTTGTTCGTTTTCCAGTTCACTTTGGTGATTAAGTAACAGTTTGTTTAACAGAATGACCTGTGAATTCCCTAAAATTTCAGCATCAAGAAATCATTTCTCATCAACCCCTTCCTCTTCTCAGCTTCATTCAGACTTGTGTATATGTCATATGGAAATAATGAGGGAAAAACTGTCTGACATTTTCAAACATTCTTTGTCTTTCAATCAACAACTTTGAAAATATTTTCTGAAGATAATCAGTTATCAGAAGGCAGCCCAACACTGAGGGCTGGCTCTTTGTCAATAGCTAAATGGCTCTGCTGCTCTTTTCATCCTCTAGTGTTTGAGACGTGAGTGTGACCTCAAGCACAATGAGGCCCTCAGCTGGATAGCTGTGTGTGTGTGTGTGTGTGTGTGTGTGTGTGTGTGTGTGTGTGTGTGTGTGTGTGTGTGTGTGTGTGTGTGTGTGTGTGTGTGTGTGTGTGTGTGTGTGTGTGGGCAGCAGGGTCGAGGGTAAAGGGCTGATCCTGGGTTACGTGGGCCGTGGTGTCCGGGCCGTGGTCAGGGAGACCCTGTCTGATGGCTGTCTCCTCTTTAATAGAGACATCAGACATGACAAAGACAGGCCTGACAGCCCTGCTGAATGGAGCAGCAGTGACAGAGCAGCTATCCTCTGCATCCTTTACACAAACCTCTCGGCTATTGTCATCTCTAATGTTCTCTCATGCCCAGTATATAAATGCTATTTCTCTTGTTGTGTTAAGTTAGTTTATCCTCTTTGTTGTCACAGAGTGGCTATAGCCTACAGTTCAACTTTGTTTCAAAGTTGTGGTCTGTTTGAGATGTATTTCGCCTCATTTAGCATTTTAAAAATGATTTAGTCCTCTCTCATACTTTTAGCAACTTAGCAAGGTCATTTTGTATTAGCAAGGTCATTTTGTATTAGCAAGGTCATTTTTTATTAGCAAGGTCATTTTGTATTTTCAAAACACATACCTAAATATTCTCTGTGTCACTCTTCTCTCACACACACTAACTAAACTTTGTTTATACTTCCATTTGCTAAGCCGCCCTCCCCATCCCAAAAACAAAATGTAAGGACTGGACACATTCAAATGACATCCCTAAGACCACCTATGCCACTTTTACCAACAGCCTACTATGCTTTCTTGCTCTCCTGGTTTTGGCTGTCAAACAGATTTAAAGAATGATGTCCATCTTCTCTAGATAATAATCTGTCTTTTCTTTCTTCCCCAGAGCTTCTAGACTTGGTCGGTAGGAGGAGCCAACATGAGTCATGAGTTGCTGGAGTCCGGTGAGTAACAACATGGACCTGCAGCTTTGTTACTGGTGGAGAGGGTTTTTGACACAAATAACAGAATTAAACTGTGTGTGTGTATGCGTGTGCGTATTTGTGTGTATGCGTGTGCGTATTTGTGTGTATGCGTGTGCGTATTTGTGTGTATGCGTGTGCGTATTTGTGTGTATGCGTGTGCGTATATTTGTGTGTGTGTGTGTGTGTGTGTGTGTGTTGCAGACGGAGACTCTAGTCTGGATGTCTCTGACTTTAACTGGGATGACTATTTGGAGGAGAACGGAGCAGTGTCTGTGCCCCACCATGCCTTCAAACACGTAAGTACTGAGACTATTTACACTCCTCATAACCCCACACAATACTCGTACAATGTTGATCAATAGTTCACCTTATAAGAGCTTTTCATATATCATTCTCCCCAGGTGGACCAGGGCTTGCAAACAGGTCTGACTCCAGGTATGAAGCTGGAGGTGTGTGTGCGTTCAGAGACCGACCAACCCTACTGGGTGGCCACCATCATCACCACCTGTGGCCAGCTGCTCCTCCTGCGATATGAAGGTTACCACGACGACCGCCGCGCCGACTTCTGGTGTGACATTATGACGGCTGACCTCCACCCCCTGGGCTGGAGCCGGGAGCAGAGCAAACCCATGAGACCCCCTGAGGGTGAGGGAGCTAGGACTGGGGAGAGAACTCACTGGGATGGCTGTTGTGAAATATCTCTTCCACTCCCAACTAGTTGTACGAGGGTTATTATGGGGTTATTACCATGAGACCCAGACCTGAGTTTTTCAAAGACATTTCCCAAGCTTGTTTTTATATTCCTTAACCATGTCTCTCCATTGCCCACCTCAGGTGTGAGAGAGAACCAACCAGACTGGGAGGGTGTCCTAGAGAAAGCCCTAGCTGAGAAGTGCAGTGCACCTGCCAACCTGCTGGAAGGGGTGAGAGGGGCTCAGTTATAAACTGGAACAACTGGGAATGTATGCCAGATAAGCAAGGGTTTTGAACTCACTTTGTATCAGTAAGGGTATTGCTGAGTGTAATCCAGCATGTCCTTACTTGTGTGTCTGCCTGTGCGCTTACGCGTATGTGCTTGTGTGTGTGTCTATAGCCCCAGCGTGGTAAGGACCCAGTGGACCTGATGACTCCAGGCTGCAGTGTGGAGCTGCAGGACAGTGTTGACCCTGGGGTGGCGTGGGGTGCTGAGGTGGAGGAGAACATGGGTGGCAGGCTGAGACTACGCCTAGCAGGCACAGAGAGACTCCCTGATACACACGCCACCCTCTGGCTCTACTACCTGCACCCCCGCCTCCACCCACCTGGCTGGGCCAAAGAGCACGGCTGCACCCTCAGGCCTCCTTCAGGTAAACGGCTCTTTTCAGAAAGATCTTGGGTGAATTCAGTTTCAAAATGCAAAAAGCTAAATATGATTCATGAATAAATCTGAGGTTGTGTTTTTGTACTGTATAATATGATCATTTGTGTGTGTGGTTGCTTGTTTCAGCCCTGGTCCCCCTGCACACAGAGGAGGAGTGGGAGGACGTCAGACAGAGGATCAGTGATCAGCCTCTTGATGAGGCCCTCTCTGAAGAGTTCTATAAGGTAAAGGCACCACCAAGCACTATTTATTAGCACTACAAGGGTCTGTGGAATACCAGTGCAATATTGATCGAATGAGCCATCACTGTGTGTGTGTGTTTGCTTCAGGACCGGCCTGCCATTGCTGCCCACTGCTTTACTGAGGGGATGAAACTGGAGGCCGTTGACCCTACGTCCCCTTTCTGCATCAGTCCTGCCACCGTTATCAAGGTGACAACCTCTTTACTGGCCCAGTCTCACCTCAGGCTCCTAGAATTGTCGGACTATGTTCTTCTCGGACCAGAGATGATTAATATGACTGGGTTGGATGATGACAGTACAGTAGTGAAGGCACTCCAGCCCACCCAACAGTTTCAGCTATATTGTTGTTGCATATTCAGTCCACCCAGATCAATGGTCACCTCAGGGCTAGGAGAGTCGAGATTTGCTCAAATAAATCCTGACATAGTACCCATGTAAACTCTGGGAGCCTACCCACCAAGTAGATATTGAAGTCATTAAGATACAGTATGGTAGTGTATGTGAGGTTAGCTTTGGGTGTGATATGCTTATGGAACAAGGGTAGGGTAAATACCGCATAGAGCAGACATGACCGACTGGGCACACACTGGTTAAACTAACTTGGAATAAAAGTTGATTTGATGTCTGTGCCCAGAGGGGAGTGTGATGTGATACCCTACCTCTCCTCTTCAGGTGTTCAGTGACGAGTGCTTCCTAGTAAAGATGGACAGTCTCCGTGGTGATGATTCAGGGGCAGAGGGCGTTGGGTCCTTCCTGTGTCACAGGGACAGTCCTGGGATCTTTCCTGCCCAGTGGAGCCTTAAGAACGGCCTCCCGCTCAGCCCCCCTCCAGGTGATGACACGCTAGTAACATTTACAGAGCTACTTTTAAAAATGTGCTCAGTTATTATTTTTGAGGATTTATCTAATTGTATTGTCGTCTCTCTCTCCGGTTGTGTAGGGTACCAGGGGCAGGACTTTGACTGGGCAGACTACCTGAAACAGTGTCAGGCAGAGGCAGCACCACAACACTGCTTCCCCACAGTGAGTCAAGCTCTGTCTTACATAGAGCACTCATGTTATATAACATGGGTGGACATGGGACATGAATAATCTCTCTCTCCTGATGTATCCCTGTCTACCTCTCAGGAACAGTCTGATCACAGCTTTAAAGAGGCCATGAAGTTGGAGGCGGTCAACCCAATCTCACCTGAGCACATTCACGTGGCAACGGTGACCAAGGTCAAAGGGCAACATATTTGGCTTGGCCTGGAAGGTGAGAACCTGTAGCTACGCATCTTGGCCCAGCCTTGTCCGGGGTAGGCCGTCATTGTAAATAAGAATTTGTTCTTAACTGACTTGCCTAGTTAAATAAAGGTTAAATAAATAAAATCATCATATCTGGGCCCGCATTTTTCAATCTTAGTCTGGGACCATTTGAGTGTGGGCTTGTTCACACTGATGCTATTAATATTAGATAATGAATTAGTTCTGTAGGTCTAAGTCTCTTTGTGTCTAGGGCTGAAACAGGCTATACCAGAGCTGATAGCTCATGTGGACTCGTTGGATATCTTCCCTGTCAGCTGGTGTGAGACCAACGGTTACCCCCTGCTGTACCCCATCAAACCCAAAGGTGGGTGTCCCAAAATAAGATAACATTGTGTCTCTCTCTCTCTAATGTGAAGGGGAGCCACTAGCATTCCACAATATGCATGGAAGTTTTAACCATTGCAGTTGCCGTATTTGACAGTACTCTGTATAGTTTCAGAGTTTTATTACTGGTGATTATATATTGTCTTACAGTTGAAAAGCAGAGGAGGATTGCTGTGGTGCAGCCTGAGAAACAGTAAGTAGGCCTATGGGAAAGGAAGGAATCTATCATTGGCTGGTAATTGGTTGTTTGTCCACTTTTGATTGGTTAACACTCCAGTCCCATGCACTTTGACGACTAACCTGTATCTTTGTCCCTATAGCCGAGCACCACCCAAATCCACAACACCTGACACACTCAGGTTGCAGTTGGCCAGCCAATCAGAGACTGGTGAGTGTTTCTCATGTAGACATACCAGAGAAATACATTATTGGGGTTTCTGACGTGAGACACACCTCTTACATTCTGTGTGATGTGTTTGTGTACAGGACAGGGGAACGGAAAGTACTGCTGTCCCAAGATTTTCTTCAACCACCGCTGCTTCTCTGGCCCCTACCTGAACAAGGGCCGCATCGCTGAGCTGCCCCAGTGTGTTGGCCCTGGCAACTGTGTCCTGGTTCTCAAAGAGGTGAGGAGCACCTGGGTGGGATTGGAACAAACATACTACATTATGTTAGGGCTGTGGCGGTGACCGTTAATTAACATAAACACCTTAAGCATCTCTGGGATTCCACGCTTACAAGCTGCTGATGCGGGCGTTTGGAACATCTTGGCATACATTTTAAAAAGTCGAAAGGAGTGGCTATTGTGTTGAGCGTAAAAGTGATCTTTGAAACAGGTCCTATAGGCTACACTTAATTTAGAGTTAATTGGTAACTTTAGTTGTGATAGGTATACAAACCATACAAATAAAAACATATGGGCTCCATGATGCTTAAAGTGTTGGGGCGGCAGGGTAGCCTAGTGGTTAGAGTGTTGGACTAGTAACCGGAAGGTTGCAAGTTCAAATCCCCGAGCTGGCAAGGTACAAATCTGTCATTCTGTCCCTGAACTTATTTATTTAACCCACTGTTCCTAGGCCGTCATTGAAAATAAGAATTTGTTCTTAACTGACTTGCCTAGTTAAATAAAGGTAAAATAAATCAATTAAAATGATGCGACTCTATATTGATGATTTGGAAAAAGTTGGGAAAAAAGGCATGCGCTCTAATCCTTGTGCTTCCGCAGAGAGAGGGAATTGCATTGCTGCTCTGATTGTGTAGCAAGCAAGTTGGGAGATATCTAATCAGTGGAAGATGGAATTAAAATGACAGAATTAAAAGTGAAATTAGAAGGAAAGGCTACAACGACCAAAAGCCAAGGCTGCTATTTATAATCGGAATGGAGTTGTTGTTATTTGTAGGCAAACTGTAGGACTGTGAGAACGCAGTAGCGTTATGGCTAGCTTCAATTAGCCTAGTTAGCTTGCTTCTCTCGGTTTGATGCAGTCAAGGCAGATAGGCTACTATGCAATCGGATGGGTGATAAATAACTAGCAAAAAGTTAGTCTACTAGCACTAATGGTTGCTGTCTCTTTCTCTCTCTGTACCTGCTCCGAGCCTCCAGTGCTCCAAGCAAGCCTGCTGCGTCTTACTCACACACCGCACAGCCCCTCCCTTGCTCCATAGTAGTTAGAGATGCTTGCTCTGTGTGTCTCTCTCCATCCCTTTCTCCCTAGCGGTTAATAAAGTAGCAAAATAATTGGCTTTTCTGATCGTTGTCTTTAGGTCAGTTCGGAATGTGTTTTAAAAATGTAATGATGCATATTGGGTCCAGGGCTTTCCCGTGTCCATTTCAGAACGGGACCTCTAACTCCCATCACCATTTGTCCTCATCATTAAGATTATTCAAATTAAATCATAAAGTGTTTAGAACGTAATTAGAGGGACTATAGAGCGCTGAGTACCAGGCCATTAGTGAGGGCCGTTAGCAAGGTGGGTAGGCTACACATAAGCGACCAACGGTCACAGGTAATTTGACAGTGGTCATGACTCGTCACTCCCTGTGTGGTGGTAATACGGTCACTATGATGTAATAACTGTATCACATTGTACTCAAATCCCCTTAGGGCAGTTGGTAATAGGGCGAAATCTTGCTATCCCAGAGATCACTCCTGACTTCCCAGTTAGACTGGGAACAGTATACATGCTAAGCCCTTTATGTCTCTCTCCATCTCCCTGTGTCCTGTCCAGGTGTTGACTCTGCTGATCAACTCAGCCTACAAGCCCAGCCGGGTGCTCAGGGAGCTGCAGCTGGACCAAGAGGACCGCTGGCACGGCCATGGAGAGACACTCAAAGCCAAGTGAGGAACGCATGCTCTATCATAACGTCATTACAATCACCAAATGCACTTTCTGCATAAATTCAGTCTAAACTTTTCTGCTCGTGTTTGTGTTGAGTTGATGATTAAAGTGTGTATTGGGATTGGCTAAGCTGTTCTAGAGTTGCTAACCTGAGCATCTGTTCTTGATCGGCAGGTACAAGGGAAAGAGTTATCGGGCTACGGTGGAGATAGTGCGTACAGCAGATTGTGTGGCGGAATTCTGTCGGAAGACCTGCATCAAGCTGGAGTGTTGCCCAAACCTGTTTGGACCTCGCATGGTTCTGGAGCGCTGCTCAGAGAACTGCTCTGTGCTCACCAAGACCAAATACAGTACGTGTAACCTACTCAATTGCTCTAAATCAAATACATATGAGTAAAACCTGGTGTTCAGGAATCAGGTGTTATGGAGATAAAGAGGCACTCAATGCTGAGAAGTAAGGGGGGAATCAACAAATAGGGGACGCAGTGTCTGTTTTATGTGTATTTCATTATGCACCTACAGCGCATACAGAAAGTATTCAGACCCCTTGACTTCTTCCCAAAAAATGTATGTTACAGCCTTATTCTAAAATGGATTGAAATGTATCAGTCTACACACAATACTCCGTAATGACAAAGCAAAAAAAGGTTTTTAACTCAAAAAAAATATGTATTACAAATAAAAAACAGACATCTTATTTACATAAATATTCAGACCCTTTGCTATGAAGCTCTAAATTGAGCTCTGGTGCATCCTGTTTCCATTGATCATCCTTAAGATGTTGCTACAATTTGATTGGAGTCCACCTGTGGTAAATTCAATTGATTGGACATGATTAGGAAAGGCACACACCTGTCTATATATAGTCCCACAGTTGACAGTGCATGTCAGCAAAAACCAAGCCATGAGGTCGAAGGAATTGTTCATAGAGCTCTGAGACAGGATTGTGTTGAGGCACAGATATGGGGAAGGATACCAAAAACCTGCTGCAGCATTGAACATCCCCAACAAGACAGTGGCCTCCATCATTCTTAAATGGAAGAAGTTTAGAACCACCAAGTCTCTTCCTAGAGCTGGCCACCTGGCCAACTGAGCAATCAGGGGAGAAGGGCCTTGGTCAGGGAGGTGACAAAGAACCCGATGGTCACTCTGACAGAGCGCCAGCATTCCTCTGTGGAGATGGGAGAACCTTCCAGAAGGACAGCCATCTCTGCAGCACTCCACCAATCAGGCCTTTAGTGGCCAGATGGAACATACTCCTAAGTAAAATACCCATGACAGCCCGCTTGGAGTTTGCCAAAAGGCACCTAACGGATACTCAGACCATGAGAAACAAGATTCTCTTTGGCCTGAATGCCAAGCGTCACGTCTGGAGGAAACCTGGCACCATCCCTACAGTGAAGCATGGTGGTGGCAGTATCATGCTGTGGGGATGTTTTTCAGCGGCAAGGACTGGGAGACTAGTCAGGATTGAGGGAAAGATGAACAGAGCAAAGTACAGAGAGACCCTTGATGAAAAACTCTGTCAGAGCATTCCGGACTTCAGACTTGGGCGAAGGTTCCCCTTCGGACAAGGGACAACAACAGGACAACAACCCTAAGCACACAGCCAAGACCACACCGGAATGGCTTCGGGACAAGTCTCTAAATGTCCTTGAGTGGCCCAGCCATAGCCCGGACTTGAACAACTCTGGAGAGACCTGAAAATAGCTGTGCAGCGACGCTCCCCATCCAACCTGACAGAGCTTGAGAGGATCTGCAGAGAAGAATGGGGAAACACTCCCCAAATATAGGTGTGCCAAGCTTGTCGCGTCATACCCAAGAAGAATCGAAGATGTAATCGCTGCCAAAGGTGCTTCAACAAAGTACTGAGTAGAGGTTCTGAAAATTTATGTAAATGTGATATTTTTTTATTTTTTATAAATTTGCAAAAATGTCTAAACTGTTTTTGCTTTGTCATTATGGGGTATTGTGTGTAGATTTATGTGAGGGGAAAAAAACTTATTATATTTTCGAATAAGGCAGTAACGCAACAAAATGTGTAAAAAGTCAAGGGGTCTGAATACTTTCCAAATTCACGGTGTATGTTGATGATAAAGCATTGGATGCAGAATGCTCAGGAGGACTGAGATTGGAGTATTGATGTGTTCTCTGCAGCTTATTATTATGGTAAGAAGAAATGTAAACGAGTGGGCCGCCCACCAGGGGGGCATTCTAACCTAGAAGGAGGGGTGAAGAGAAGAGGTAGAAGGAGGAAGAGGAGAAAGCAACTATTTGTCCATAAGAAGAGACGCTCCTCAGCCTCACTAGACAACACACCTGCCGGTTCACCACAGGTAACAGACACACTCCGCACACACACACACACACACACACACACACACACACACACACACACACACACACACACACACACACACACACATTGAGATATCTTTAAACTTAACCATCCCTCTCTCTAACACAGGGCAGTGGAGATGAGGAGGATCTGGATGATGAGAACTCTCTGAGTGACGATACTGGCTCTGAGCTCCAGGATGATCAGGATGATTCAGAATATTCCATTGGGAAGTCTCAACCACCCACCCCATCCCCCTCTCCTCCTGCAACGCCCAGACCAACCCGAAAACGCAGGAAACCTCGCTCCCCATCTTACTCTGATGATGAGAACCACCCACCTTCACCAAAGGTGAACTGTACTGTGCTTTTACTTTTTGTCTGTTCACTGTGAATAGACGGTTAGGTGTTTAGCAACAAAACCGATGCGTGTGCAACTATGGGGCAAAACTGACAGTTTGGCTTAGATTGTTGATAGCATGTTAACTATATTTCGTTTCCAATGTTTATTGAAAACATAAATACATTTGCACAATGAGCACTTGTTGTCCCTCAAATACATTGTTACAGTTGTTGGTTAGCTAGCTAGCAAGTTTTAGCCATATTAGCATAGACATCAGTCAAAACACCTCAAAACAAGACATGATATCAAGAACAAGATCAAACTAGCTGAAACGAGCCACCTACGATTCCCCACATGGCAGCTTCTTGTCATTGTTGCTAGCTAAATGGCCATCCAGAATCACATCACACAACCGTCTGCCCCATTGAAGTGTGCATTGCTTTATGTGACGTTGTCAGCCAACCCGTCTCTATATATAGTATGATGAATGAATTAACTGCATCTCTGTGTTCTGCAGAGATTGAGAGGTGAGGCTCTCCAGAAACTGTGTTTGGACACCAGTCCCCTGGAGTGGAGTGTGACTGATGTGGTGTGTTTCATCAGGACCACTGACTGTGCTCCCCTGGCACGCATCTTCCTGGATCAGGTAATAATCACACACACACACAGAATCATTATCTCGACTGTACAGCAAGCAGTGCTTGACTTGGGCCGGATCTGTCTGGAATGCCGTACAGGCACTTCTAATTTTGGGGGAATTGCATACCGGCACCGTTATAAAACAAAGTAACCTACCGCTGGCCCAGATTCACACACTAAGGCAAAAAAGGTTGGTCAAAGTAGAATGAAAGCGTGATCTTCATTGAATAGCAATGGAGAGTGAGCATTCATTTCCTGATTACTCTTTGTTCAAGTTTATTTGTCGCTAGTCTGTGAATCTGTGAGTGACAGTAGGTTGTTCAAGATTACGCAGATTGAAAATTATGGTTTGTAAAGTTATGAAAAGTCATGGAAATTAGTTTCATAGTTGTTGTTTATGTAATTCATGAAAGCACTTTTTTTTTTAAATATGATCAATCAATTAAAAAATTAGTTATCGGCCATTATCTGAATGACCCTTCAGTGCATGTCTGTGGTGCTGCGTGTGTGCCGGTGCGAGTGGGCCGTTTCCCGAGGAGACAGAGAGTGACATTTCAGCAGCCGGTATAAAATAATGACAAGCAGACTAATTAGAACTCAAAACATAACTTGTAGCAGTTATCTTGCTATTTAACTAAGCATTAATTTTGTTGTTTCCTTTCCACCGGCACTGTAGAGCCTAAATACATCTGCGTTGTTGGAAAGCTGTGATTCTCCTCGATTAAATAGTAGCTATGTAATTGCGACAACTTAAAAAATATTTTAATAATAGCCTAATTGACAAATAACTTGCTGTGCATAGATCTCCTCCGAAACATGAATATATGAAGCCTTATATATTAACATGTCTAGTTAGATAGGTTGCTTTGAAGTAGGCTACCTTATCCATTTGATCCCTGATTTATTGAATGAGGGAATCATTTTATAAAGACAAAAGTATTTGGTTGTAATGTTGAAAAGGCCAAGCCTGCACACCCAGGAGCTCTCCAGATGGAGGGTTGACCACGTGTGACTAACAGTGCAGTTCTATGTGGGGTCTAAGTGCTTTGATCAAGGGCACAACAGCAGGAGGTGGTAGGTCACCATGGGATCAGACATAGCAGCTTTCCAGTGTCAATAATGCTTAACTTTTTCATGTAGGCTATAATAATAGAACGACACGTGGTTAAAAGTCATGGAAAATGTGTATAAACCATTAATGGTGAATAATCAGAGGTATCTATAGTATAATGTCATTTGTGAATTTCGGTGAACGTAGTCTAATGGACCGACTTGGAAAAAGACAGCTCCTGCACTTCTTCCATCACAAGTCAAGCATTGGTGTACAGTGTGGCCTAAATCCATGACTATTGTTGTCTAACCCCATGGCCGTGCTTGTGTTTTCAGGAGATTGATGGACAGGCTCTGCTTCTGCTCAACCTGCCCACACTGCAGGAGTGTATGGACCTGAAACTGGGACCAGCCATAAAGCTGTGTCACCATATCGAAAGGGTCAAACTTGAATTCTACCAGAAATTTGCTACATAGCTGAGGGTTCTGAACGAAATAAACATTACATACAGTCAGTAACATTAAATGACTCCATAACTGATTTCCAGCTGGACATCCTTTGGACCCTGTACCCAGGCCCAGCACAACAGCAGCAGTCATGCATGGACATCAGATGGATCAAGACTTTCATTTTTGCCTGTTTTTTACTGTGTAATGGTCAGAAAGGGTTCTGCCTCGTTGTATTCTAGGTAAAGACACCTTAACATGGATATTCATGTTCAGGTTTATCTCACCCACAATATCAAAATGACTCCTGGTTTCATTTGATCAACTTGACAAGCATTGACAATGCAAGGATTTAAGCACAAAGACAAATAAACCATGTACTATATTGCGGTATGTAAAGTGTACATAGCAGGGTGAATTTGTATATAGTGTACATATTTAAAAGGTCTTCTAGTACAATAGGGTGATTAATGGTTATAGCCTGATTTTCTACTAAACATATTTGCTTTGAAAGTATCTGTGCAAAGGTCTTATTTCAAAATGTAGATATACATTTGAGATTGGAGACCCACAGAAAGAGCCATTCTCACTGTTTGACCCCCTTTTCGTCTCCTCAGAAAGGGATTTTAACATCTAATCATATTGAAGACATTAACTAGGGCTTGTTGTAAAGCATTAAGATGTAGGTGTTTTTGGAGCAAAATTCAAATAAGTATAAACCAAATATTGGGACCCTTTGTGACCCTTTATATATTTGTATAGTTTTACCTTTTGACTACAACTATTGGTGGACTAGTGTGTATATGCTTTATTTTCAGGAGCCATTCTACTAGCTGTCTTTGCTGTGTTTGTGTTTTATTTCCCCTGATTTACCTGTCTCTGCCATTGAGATCTATTACTCTTACAGGAGATAAAACTGGAATTTATTCATTTGATTTTGTCAATATGTTTGTTGAATATGATTGCTATTTTAAGAGAATGTGGAATTAAAGCCTGAATCTCATCCCAATAGAGAGCAATAGTATTGGCCTCATTTTGTAGGCACTTACTCCGCCATGGTTCATTGGACAAAACCTATGGGGAAAATGAGGTGTCTGTTAAACACAGGCTTAGGTCTTATAGGTTTTGTTCTACGAGATAATCAGCTAACGTTACTTTCTGTGTATTTTGAAGCACGTATGTAATAATTAAAAAACACAAAACCTTCATAATTCATAAAGGTCATGTTAACTGACTGATTATTATCTCATATAGAACAAAACATATAAGATTTTCTAAATCTATGTTAAAACCTCAGACAAAATTGTCGGCGTCTATCCCAAAACCCTATTCTTTCCCCATTCATTTTCCCTGTAGCAATGGTTGAACGAACAAGAGGTAAATCATTTCCGGGTTTTCGGACTTGAAGCTGGCGAGCTCTGCGTTTAACACGGTTCAAAATCTTTCCAAGCTACACTTCCCATGATACGGTTGTGTCACATCGATCACATTAACCTTTTACGTAAAGTCAACATGAGTGGGCAATCTGTGTAATCATTAGTCCAAAGAATTTTTGCAACGAAAATTAGAGTTTCTATTGGACAAATTCAGGTAAGTCCCGCCCCGTTTTGTTCTATTTTCTTCCGTTTGGGAAACGTTTTGCAACAGAATTGGCGTAATGAATATGCCAATGGGCTTTGGTCTGGGCTCAGAAAGGATGCAGCTGGGAATTCCAGTGGTAGCTAGTATCTATGTACTCTGATCATTGAGCAAATTATTGGTCGTTCCCATGTTTTGTGCAAAACAGTTTTTTAAAATGAAAAAGTAGCAAATCCGAAATCGTGAGAATATCAATATCATGCATTTCATACATGCACAAGGGATCCATTGCAATTACTTGAACCAGATTAGCTAGCGAAGCTACCGGTACCGTTAGCATCACTTGTTCTGGTAGGCTGGTGGTTTGTCCCTGACGCGAGGTTTTTATATAATTTAATTCGTCACAGGGTAAAACAGTGGTGTTTACTCAAGTAGCTTGCTTACACGTTTTAAAATGTTTAAGTGGTACATAACTAGGTGAAACTAGCTTCATTTGCTAACCCTCTCGCGCACCGCTAAAAGGGTTAGGAACTCTGCTGAAATGACATGAAGTTAGAACATGCCTTGGGATGACTCCTTTTGTACTTTGGTGCAAATGTTTCCGTTCGTAAACATTGCATCGTCACATGTATTTAATTGTTATATGCGTTGTCCATGATTGCCTGCTGTGTTGCTAGTTATGTTCGTTAGCTATCGATAGCTAATTTATGCAAACCACAGCTTGGATTTTAATTTGTTAGTAAACCAAGTATGTTAAATGAGTATGACATGCCGTTCTTTTGTGGCTATTTGGTGATACAATGGATTATCAACAACTGGGATATGTTTGCTAACGCTGGCCACATATGAAACGTGAATATATGGCTCCGCAGTTAGAAGGAAGATAACCTTTTTTTTTAATGCCAAATACTCCTGCATAACTAATCGATTGCCAGCTAACAACTGGATGACAAAGAAGCCCATTCTGTGTGGAGGATACATTTAAATTGACTTTATTGCTTATTTACGGTATATGCCATCCGCCAATACACCTTTAAACTGGTCTACTACTATGGCGGTTAGTGGGGTGAGTCGTCTTTCCCAAACCGGGGACGTGGCTGTCTCGGGAGTGGTTCTGTCAGCTATGCCTTTTTCCAACACGCCAGTGTCTGCCCGCCCCACACCAAATGCGGACACCCGTGGCTGCGAGAATGGTGACTTGATGGACTCGTTCGGCATCTTCCTGCAAGGCCTTCTAGCGATGGTGGCCTTCAGTACGCTGATGTGTGAGTACAGCCAACCAGATGCCCACTCTGACTTTGGAAAATGTGCTAATTTATGGTCGTTTGTTCTGTGCTGTTAGACCTACTTTAAAATTGAATTTCATTGTGCAGTGTTGAGACTGGATAACCTGTTTATGCTACTTGTTTAGAATGGAAGTCTGTTTTTGTCAATAATCACTGGCAGTCATTACCTATACACTGTCTCAAAATACTGGATTATACAGTGTGAAATGTGTTGA
Source organism: Oncorhynchus masou masou (assembly GCF_036934945.1). Classification (NCBI taxonomy): domain Eukaryota; kingdom Metazoa; phylum Chordata; class Actinopteri; order Salmoniformes; family Salmonidae; genus Oncorhynchus; species Oncorhynchus masou. Next base: position 69,082,690 of record NC_088216.1, read on the forward strand.
CCCATCCCCGTAGTGTTCATTTTTGGCTATGTAATTTGACCTCATTGAGTGCCTCTTTGACCACTGAGTCAGCAGTGTGGTCCTGGTAGAGAGGAGCCTCACAGCAACAATCGCAAAGGTGAGGCATTTTCAGCTATCAGAGCAGTGATGATGCCTGAGGCAGCTTTCTCAGTGGGAATTGACTGGGCCTGAATCATCACATTCACACAGCCCAGCCCACAGCCAACATGCAGGGTGTGTCAGTAGTTACACACTCAACAGTCTGAGGAAGTCTGAAGTCACAGCATATCCATATGCGAATTCCCGTGTAAACATTTGTTTGGGCAAAACACTAGGAAAACTAGCTACCCTTTCGACAGGTGACGTAGATATACATTACACAGACAGCGCACATACATCCACACACACAGTAAAGTATTTAACACACATTAGGGTACTGTTGTCTAGAGGTGTCATACCCTAATCCTCAATTTGGGTTTAAGATATGTCCAGTAGATTAGTGGAGTCATAAATCATTAAACCACTTTTCTCTCACCCAGGAATCAATCATGTGTCACGGAGGTTAGAAGAGGGCGGGCATGGAAACAAGCTGACTTGTCTGGAACAGCCAAAGCATTATTTGTCAGCCATTACATTGTGTTTAGAGAATACATACTCTTGCATCACTCACACAAGGATTAATTATAGTGTAGACCTAGACTTTAGTAGAAAGGGCTTCCACCTCGTACAAAGGGGCCTAACCCCCAGAGTAGCAGTCACTGAGACGGGCAGTTTGTCTTTCATGTAGGCTATTGTGTTTGAACACACACCAATCTACAGTGCAGGGGGTCAGGTAGCCTAGCGGTTAGAGCATTGGGCCAGTAACTGAAAGATTGCTGGTTCGAATCACAGAGCCAAGAATGTGACATCTGTCAATGCCCTTGAGTAAGGCATTGAACCCTTATTGTTCAAGGGTAGCTGTTAGCAGACCCAGGCCATGACCCCACTCTCCGAGGATGTCTCAGGGAGAGTTCGGATATGCAAAAATCACATTTCCAATCAATGCACTCTTAATACACTCTAGTACATGTGTGGTATAGGACAACTATAAGCACCCACCTTATTATCATTCTCATCCCCAGATTGGTACCCCAGATGATAATGTTGAAATGTGACCAAGACAGTGTGACATGTAATATGACAATGCCTGCCTGGTGTTGCGTACTGTTAGCAGGTCCTCTGATCTATCAATGGGTTTGATTACAGTGTCAAATGCACTACATTTTTTTCAGCTCATAAGATACAACCAAAGTATTTATTTTGCTCACAGAGGAAGGGAGATTTGGCGGATAATATCATGATAGGCACATTAGTAACAAGCAGTGACATTTTAGTATGTAATGTACAGTAGTCTGCCACTTCCTCTTACCATCCACTCTTCCTCTATGGTGTTGCCTTGTGTAAACATGGCATCTCAATAGCTGACTTATTAAGGGAATATAGCCTAATGAACATTTTTTTGCTTAAGTCCATTAGTTAGGGGTTAGGCTATGGTGCTAAAGGGGAAACTGAACTGCATTTCCCATCACACTGGCCATATTCATAGAAAAAGGCCCATTACACTTTGTGCTGAGATGTTGCCCAACATACTAAACTTGATGATGAAAGTGTAAAGCCGATTTCAGTTCAGACTGGAGCTGGCCTAAATTAATTTACATTAATAGAATGATTGGATTTGCCCCAGAGCGGCATACTAATTCATCCCACTGCTGTTGTGGGTGTGTGAGAACGGCAGTCCTATATGTGACTCTGTGTCCTGTCTACAGTGAAGCGCTTCAGGGAGCCCAAGCATGAGAGAAGGCCCTGGAGGATCTGGTAAGACGGCAGCCATCCCACTTCCAACCACAGTATTCAAGCTTATCCTCTTCGATATTGCTATTAACCAAGAAACGCAACTTAGATAAACACAAGACAAATTATGAATTTTTCTAATGTGATGTTGAGCTATTGAAAGAACTTGAATTCTCAAGAGTTCTTAAAAGGCCCTCCTGTGCCCGGCAACTCTACCAGGTTCCTGGACACCTCCAAACAGGCCATTGGTATGCTATTCATTCACTTTGCCAACATCTACCTGTCTGACCTCACAGAGGAGGACCCCTGCTCACTGTGAGTGTCTCTATGAGTGTGTCTGTCAGACATTGTGTCTGTCTGTCAGACATTGTGTCTGTCTGTCTGTCTCTGTGCCTCTGTATTTTTGTGTATGTAGTAAATATAAATGCAATATGTAAAGTGTTGGTTTCATGAGCTGAAATAAGATCCCATAAATGTTCCATACGCACATTGTGTGTGCAAATTTGGTTGCGTCCCTGTTAGTGAGCATAGTAGTGGCATATCAATAAGCTGATTTAACCGTATGAGTTTTGTCACACAACGCCACAGATTTTAAGGGAGCATGCTGACTGTAGGAATGTCCAACAGAGCTGTATAGCTGTTCTAGAGAATGTAATGTTAATTTATTTACCATAAGCCACCTCCAACGTTGTTTAAGAGAATTTGTCAGTACATCCAACCGGCCTCACAATCGCAGACCACGTGCAACCACACCAGCACAGGGCCTCCACACCCGGCTTCTTCACCTGTGGGATCTTCTGGGTGGGGGGGCTGAGGAGTATTTCTGTCTGTAATAAAGCCCTTTAAAACAAATTCTGATTGGCTGGGTGGGAATAGGCCCACCCATGTCTGTGCCCCTGCCCAGTCATGTGAAATCCATAGATTAGGGCCTAATGAATTTATTTCAATTGACTGATTTCCTTCTATGAAATTTAACTCAGTAAAATCGCTGAAATTGTTGCATGTTGCGTTTTATATTTCTGGTCAGTATTGTCTCTATAACATTATGCACTTCAAGGTTGAAGTGGACACAATGTCTCATCTCTTCCTCAGTTACCTCATTAACTTCCTCCTGGATGCGTCTCTTGGAATGCTGCTGATCTATGCCGGGGTGAGGGCCATCAGTGCTATCGTAGAGTGGAGGCAGTGGGATGCTCTACGCTTCGGAGAATATGGTGAGAGTGTGTGTGTGGATCAGAGATCATTTCACCCTGTAGTACAAATGGTGTCCAGAAGAGGGGAGTGGCTGCCTAGGGCACTACTGCAATGTCATCCACATCAAACATAGTCGATCACTATTCAATTGTTTACCCAAAGGCAGAGTTTATGGAAACCTTTCCCTGGTACTTTGATTTGAAGTTGTAATATGCAGTAGACCTGGAGAAATGTAACCTCTCAAATTCATAGACAGAGCTTTGGATGCAAGGACTGACCATATCAAACATTATGGTTTTAATCATGTTACGAGGCATGTATGTTTGTTCACACTTATATTGTTCACAGACATTGGCGTAAAACAAGCTTATATATTGGGTTCTGATGGGGTATGATGACCGTTTAACCAAGCTTATGAGGCATTTAGAATTTGATTTAAGATTCAATGGATTTATCATTTAAAGTCCAAAAAATTACATTTACATTTAAGTCATTTAGCAGACGCTCTTATCCAGAGCGACTTACAAATTGGTGAATTCACCTTCTGACATCCAGTGGAACAGCCACTTTACAATAGTGCATCTAAATCATTTAAGGGGGGGTGAGAAGGATTACTTATCCTATCCTAGGTGTTCCTTGAAGAGGTGGGGTTTCAGGTGTCTCCGGAAGGTGGTGATTGACTCCGCTGTCCTGGCGTCGTGAGGGAGTTTGTTCCACCATTGGGGGGCCTGAGCAGCGAACAGTTTTGACTGGGCTGAGCGGGAACTGTACTTCCTCAGTGGTAGGGAGGCGAGCAGGCCAGAGGTGGATGAACGCAGTGCCCTTGTTTGGGTGTAGCAACTGCAGATTGCCCCTTTAATTGGAATATAGAGTTCCAGTAAACTGCTGTCTGTCTGGATATTTCTGTGGGTTGGTATTTGTCTGTTTTGCTTGTTTGTTTCTGTCTATTGGATTGTGTGTCTAGTCCGTAGGTCACGTGTTCATCGTGTGTGTGTGTGTGTGTGTGTGTGCGCACACAGGAGAACCAGTGCAGTGTACTGCATGGGCAGGCCAGTGTGCTCTCTACATCCTTATCATGATGTTTGAGAAGGTCCTGATCATTCTGGTCCTACTCATCCCCCAGTGGAAGAAGGTGAGTAGGGGGCATAATGGGTAGGTTCCTGACCACATGACCATTGTGTCAATTCAGTTATATTATGACTGTGGAAAGTGTATGAGTACTAACAGTACTGTAAACTGTTTCTATCGTTTTAACTCTGGTGTTTTTGTGTACTGTTTATTCAGTCTTTCTTTACTGTTGTTTCTGTGTCTCACAGCTGGCTCTCCTGAACCCCATAAACAACCCTCAGTTGGAGCTGGCCATCGTCATGCTCATCGTCCCGTTCTTCGTTAATGTAAGTTAAGTGTGCAGTGCCTCCGTGAGGCAGGGCTCAATTGAAAATAAATTTAGTGATCTTAACCGTTAATCGGTTAGCTGCTGAAAATACATTTGACTGGTCATGCTTATCAGTCTTTAAGGTAATTTTCTTAATTTTGGAATTAAATTGTCATGTTTATTATTTATCAAACACTCACAGCATACAGAGCATAGTTTGAGGAGTGGAATAGCCTTCCACCTGTCAGACAGCATGAGAGTAGCTCCTTAAAAAGTCTGTAGGCTATTGGCGTGAAGCCTGCTTTTGGAAGCCTAGTCATTGCACAACAATTTAACAATTCTAAATGCAATCGTGTGTTCAACATTTTGGTGGCCACGATTTTAAAAGGAGAGATTTTTATTTCTCAACTCATAATTAAAGCGCGCCTCCCGTTCGCCGTTCAGGTGTATACTCTATACTATAGCCTGCCCACTGTTGACTGATGGTGCGTCACCCACCACTTTGCAATGTGAGCTCGAGGTAGTATAATTGTTTAAAATCTGATACTTTTACTTCAAATAATGAGGCATGTCTTACCTTGCTTCAAAGTAGCCTTAAGAAAATCGATCCGTAGAAACATGGAGGCAATTTTTTTCCCTCATGCCATTAACCAGCATTTCTCTCCTGTTCTAATTCATATTAAATTTCTTTCGTTGTTCAGAAGCCAAAGGCACGATCCATATTAGCAACCCGTCATATTTGTTGCTATTACATTCCCCCTCTTTCTACATTTCGGAGATTTTAATCTGTCACAACTGCTCAAATTAGGTTTTAGAATGGTGTTTTCCGCATATTGCATTTTGGCAAATATTTGAAAAGGACGTTTGGTTATATGCTTCATTACAGGAGTTGTATGTTCAATAATATGCTATAGCCTTTTGAACTATAATATGATAGGCTTGCTATTGTTGCATGTTTCCATTCAGCTCTTAATGAAAAATGTCTGGTCCTTGTATGAATGCAAGGTACCAGAGAGGATATGGCAAGCAAGAGATTTCACGCTCGCCAAAATCTGTTCTAAATAAGCCCAATCGGTTTCTATGGTCTTATTTTGGGCCTAAGCTTGTAGCCTGCTTTCCCGCCTTGGTCCAACTCCCATTGTTAGGATGGAAATATCAGCATCTCATCATTATATACAGATCTCTAATAGTATTTTCTGTCTGTGATGTAATTTTACTGTTTGGACATTTTTTTACGTTTTGTTGACCGGTTAATGAGGGTCAGTTAGTTGGCAGCAAAATTGAACGATATTTGCATCCCTTTTGAAATGTAATTGCTTCAACTAAGTGTGATGTTTGTCTATGGATTTTAGCCATTTTGGCTTGTGTGTGATCATCAAACTGTCACGTGTGTCTGTTGTACTTGCTCACTGAGCTGTGTACTGTATGTTTTCCTCAGGCCCTGATGTTTTGGGTGGTAGATAACTTCCTGATGAAGAAGGGGCGGACAAAAGCCAAGCTGGAGGAGCGGGAGTTGGGGGAGGACTTGCGGGGCAAGAGTAAGGTACGCTACAGGCGGGCACTCTCCCACGACGACTCAGAGTCTGAGGTAAGATATGGACACGGCCATTTATTAAGTCTTTGACACAGAATGCTTAATAAAAGATTGAGGCCTGACCACACAACCAATCATATACATACACTGAGTATACCAAACATTAGGAACACCTTCCTAAAATTGAAATCAAATCAAATTTTATTTGTCACATACACATGGTTAGCAGATGTTAATGTGAGTATAGCGAAATGCTTGTGCTTCTAGTTCCGACAATGCAGTAATAACCAACAAGTAATCGAACTAACAATTCCAAAACTACTGTCTTATACACACAAGTGTAAGGGGATAAAGAATATGTACATAAAGATATATGAATGAGTGATGGTACAGAGCGGCATAGGCAAGATACAGTAGATGGTATCGAGTACAGTATATACATATGAGTATGTAAACAAAGTGGCATAGTTAAAGTGGCTAGTGATACATGTATTACATGAAGATGCAGTAGATGATATAGAGTACAGTATATACGTATACATATGAGATGAATAATGTAGGGTATGTAAACATTATATTAGGTAGCATTGTTTAAAGTGGCTAGTGATATATTTTACATTTCCCATCAATTCCCATTATTAAAGTGGCTGGAGTTGAGTCAGTGTGTTGGCAGCAGCCACTCAATGTTAGTGGTGGCTGTTTAACAGTCTGATGGCCTTGAGATAGAAGCTGTTTTTCAGTCTCTCTGTCCCAGCTTTGATTCACCTGTACTGACCTCGCCTTCTGGATGATAGCAGGGTGAACAGGCAGTGGCTCGGGTGGTTGTTGTCCTTGAAGATCTTTATGGCCTTCCTGTGACATCGGGTGGTGTAGGTGTCCTGGAAGGCAGGTAGTTTGCCCCCGGTGATGCGTTGTGCAGACCGCACTAGCCTCTGGAGAGCCTTACGGTTGTGGGCGGAGCAGTTGCCGTACCAGGCGGTGATACAGCCCGCCAGGATGCTCTCGATTGTGCATCTGTAGAAGTTTGTGAGTGCTTTTGGTGGCAAGCCGAATTTCTTCAGCCTCCTGAGTTTGAAGAGGCGCTGCTGCGCCTTCACGATGCTGTCTGTGTGGGTGGACCAATTCAGTTTGTCGGTGATGTATATGCCGAGGAACTTAAAACTTACTACCCTCTCCACTACTGTTCCATCGATGTGGATAGGGGGGTGTTCCCTCTGCTGTTTCCTGAAGTCCACAATCATCTCCTTAGTTTTGTTGACGTTGAGTGTGAGGTTATTTTCCTGACACCACATTCCGAGGGCCCGCACCTCCTCCCTGTAGGCAGTCTCGTCGTTGTTGGTAATCAAGCCTACCACTGTTGTGTCTTCCACAAACTTGATAATTGAGTTGAGGCGTGCGTGGCCACGCAGTCGTGGGTGAACAGGGAGTACAGGCAGTACAGGCGAGGGCTCAGAACGCACCCTTGTGGGGCCTCAGTGTTGAGAATCAGCGGGGTGGATATGTTGTTGCCTACCCTCACCACCTGGGGGTGGCCCGTCAGGAAGTCCAGTACCCAGTTGCACAGGGCGGGGTCGAGACCCAGGGTCTCGAGCTTGATGACGAGCTTGGAGGGTACTATGGTGTTAAATGCCGAGCTGTAGTCGATGAACAGCATTCTCACATAGGTATTCCTCTTGTCCAGATGGGTTAGGGCAGTGTGGTTGAGATTGCATCGTCTGTGGACCTATTTGGGCGGTAAGCAAATTGGAGTGGGTCTAGGGTGTCAGGTAGGGTGGAGGTGATATGGTCCTTGACTAGTCTCTCAAAGCACTTCATGATGACGGAAGTGAGTGCTACAGGGCGGTAGTCGTTTAGCTCAGTTACCTTAGCTTTCTTGGGAACAGGAACAATGGTGGCCCTCTTGAAGCATGTGGGAACAGCAGACTGCAATAGGGATTGATTGAATATGTCCGTGAACACACCAGCCAGCTGGTCTGTGCATGCTCTGAGGGCGCGGCTGGGGATGCCGCCTGCAGCCTTGCGAGGGTTAACACGTTTAAATGTTTTACTCACCTCGGCTGCAGTGAAGGAGAGTCCACATGTTTTGGTTGCAGGCTGTGTCAGTGGCACTGTATTGTCCCCAAAGCGTGCAAAAAAGTTATTTAGTCTGCCTGGGAGCAAGACATCCTGGTCCGTGACTGGGCTGGTTTTCTTTTTGTAATCCGTGATTGACTGTAGGCCCTGCCACATACCTCTTGTGTCTGAGCCGTTGAATTGAGATTCTACTTTGTCTCTATACTGACGCTTAGCTTGTTTGATTGCCTTGCGGAGGGAATAGCTACACTGTTTGTATTCGGTCATGTTTCCGGTCACCTTGCCCTGATTAAAAGCAGTGGTTCGCGCTTTCAGTTTCACACGAATGCTGCCATCAATCCACGGTTTCTGGTTTGGGAATGTTTTAATCGTTGCTATGGGAATGACATCTTCAACGCACGTTCTAATGAACTCGCACACCGAATCAGCGTATTCGTCAATGTTGTTGTCTGACGCAATACAAAACATATCCCAGTCCACGTGATAGAAGCAGTCTTGGAGTGTGGAGTTAGCTTGGTCGGACCAGCGTTGGACAGACCTCAGCGTTTGAGCTTTTGTTTTAGTTTCTGTCTGTAGGCAGGGATCAACAAAATGGAGTTGCAGTTGTCAAGTTTGCTGGATGTCCTTTGGGCGGTGGAACATCCTTGATACACACAGATGCGCCTGGCACCTACTACCATACCGGGTTCAAAGCCACTTAAATATTTTGTCTTGCCCATTCACCCTCAATGGCACACATACGCAATCCATATCTCCGTTGTCTCAAGGCTAAGGATCAGACCCCTTTTTCCAATTTTTGGCTAAAATGACATACCCAATCTAACTGCCTGTAGCTCAGGACTTGAAGCAAGGATATGCATATTCTTGATACCTTTTGAAAGGAAACAGTTTGAAAGTTGTGGAAATGTGAAATGAATGTAGGAGATTGTAACACACTAGATCTGGTAAAAGATCATTCAAAGAAAAAAACATATTTTTTTTATTTCCATCTTTAAAATGCAAGAGAAAGGACACAATGTATTATTCCAGTTTAGACAAAATTTAGATTTTAGCCACTAGATGACAGTGTATTTGTGTAGTGTTATACTGATCCAATGAACCATTGCATTTCTGTTAAAAATGTTCTATCAAGTCTGCCCAAATGTGCCTAATTGGTTTATTAATACATTTTGAAGTTCATAACTGCGCACTCAAACAATAGCATGGTATTATTTCACTCTAATAGCTACTGTAAATTGGACAGTGTAGTTAGATTAAAAGTCCTTCATTAACATCTCCTCCACTTCACCTACAGTGATTGAAGTGGATTCTAAGCAGATCAATAAGAGATCATAGCAGGTGTTCTGAATGTTTTATACACTCAGTGTACATTACACACCTAAATCACTGGAAAAGCTGTTTTTTGGGAAAGCTTTGAAAAATCCTAAGGAGGAATATACACTAAGTCCTAAGATTTGATTCTGAGCCTCGTCCACCTCCTCCTTTCCCCAAAAGCCCTCTCCTCGCAAGCCCTGTGTGGCCTCTCCTCCCATTGCCTCAGCCTTGTGGCTACGTCAGCCTAACTTATATCCTCCCCTGGCTGTGTAGACAAACTTACCCAGCACCAGCAGAAGCCTGTCTCTTGGCTGTGAATCACTCCACCCTGTGCCCAAGGCCAGTCACTTTTCAGGCCTGTAAACCAGATGGACCTGGCCCTGTGATCTGCTCCATAGACCAGAGACAACCACCACACTCAAACATTCATGCATGAAGTCATTTAAGTCTGCCTTGAGCAGGGGGATTTTTTTATTCATCAGAAACTGTAAAAACATTTAAAGTAGTGTTTTTTTTTTATTCCAAAGCACCACATTTCTCATCATAAATGGAAGTAGTGAGTTGCTTTGGAATCAAATGTTGAGCTGATTGTGATTAGCTACATAATTGGTTTCCACAGTTACTCATGGATCACCCAAAACACCATGTTTTGTGACAGTGGATTCTAGGAGTTATTGAAAGTGTGTTCCCTGACCGGGAATCAAACCCAGGCACAGCGGTGAGAGCACCAAATCCTAACCACTAGACCATCATGTCTAATATCAGGAATGCATATCCTATGGAATTACTGGTATATGGAATTTGTGACGGGAGTAGTTTTTCATAGACATCTGGGTGTGGTGTACCAGACCGGGCAGTTCCTCCAGTCACAGGAACTATCTGCAATTAACCAGTGGGCCCAAACCCACTACTAAAGAAACACTGCTATACAGGTTAACACGGAGCATGTATGGTTTAGGTAATCTGCCTCAAGCTGAAATAAAAAGTCTGTCTACATAAAGATTCAGAGCAGTGATCTTATCGCTCGCTCATTATAAAAGGGGGCATACAGCTATGTTATCACAGGCTTGTTTTATTGTGATGAGTTTGAGCTAGTTTTTGCTTCAGTAAAACCCTGATGGCAAGCTTCAATACTACACCCAAATACCACCCTAAAAGACTCCTCCCCTCTATCAAATAGTCCGGGGCATATGTGTTCCTGCCACCACATCTCCCTGGTAGTCTAGTGGTTAAGCAACCATCCCCATCCTTCCACCCCACCGAGGCAGATGGAGGACGAATTATACGTTTCTGCTGACACAGGATATTTGCTGGTGTCCGTGAGCATTTAAGCTCTGGGATTCAACTAATTTAACCCATAACTCAGGGTTGCTTTGAGTGTCATCCATCTAGGCGTATGGCTTTCTTTGGTCTCATTTCCAAACCCCTTTCTCTCTCTCAGATCCTGTTCTCGGCTGACGATGAGATGGATGACTCGGAGGAGGAGGATGTGCGCCGACTCACTGGCCTCAAGACGGTCAAGAAGAAGAAGAAGCACCGTATGGGGATCCCTGTTTGACCTGGGTCTACCCAGTCTGACCTGGTCTGACCCACTCCTGTGTCTACTCACATCCCCACTCTCTCCTCCTCCAGGGCCTGCTGCCCTGACTGGAGCCTGCTGGCAACCTGTACTTGATTCTTCTAACAGCAGGCTGGCATTGGTCTCTTTGTGGAGTCAGTAGGGGGCCTATATAGGGAGGTGGGATCATGTAAGACTGCAGACCATGGAGCCTATTGGACTGCCATTACTACACATCCACATGGGACTCCTGCAGCCTCTGCACTGAGAATAGAAACCCATGGAAAGGATTTTACTGCAGCTAACTACATACCATGTCTAAAGGACATTTCACCATAGATCTGTCACTGGTGTTTCAGTGACACTCGTTGGGGAAATGAATCTTGATATGTGTTTTGGGTATTTTTAGCACTGGTCTGTAATAGGAAGGTTTGGGTGTGTTTGAGTTGGTGATGCAGTGTAATTGCTAGCACCCTAAATATCCTATTAAATGACTTTTCTAATTCCTAATTCTGTTCCATACTGACTCTTCGGAAATCCAGAATGATATTACTGCATCAGGTTAAACTGTGAATGGGTGTTACTTTTTCTGTGGTTTAGCCGGTGACCTCGGTTCGATGTGGACTGAGAGAACAGGCACCTGGTATTGAACTCAGCCCCCCAGTAATACTTTTGATACTCTTCCGAATCAGAAAGTGATTGTATTCCTCATCTAGATTCCATATAAGAAATGGCTGACTGCTATAGCCTGTTATAGGAGTTGGTGGAGGAGTGTGTGTCTGTCTGTGTGGACTTTTCCATTCATGCATGGCCAAGGGAATGTAGGAGGTGTGGCTTGATGTTCCAATGGAGACTTTGCTCTGTGAAGATGCAGTGTTTTATAATAACCACAGCACTCACGTTTCTAACTGTTTCCATTTCTACCTGACTGTAGAGGGAGGACAGGTCAAGACGGTGCAGCTTGGGCGTGTGTGTCTCCACAATGCATCACCCAACCCGAACCCAAGGGACTGAAACCCTCATTTCAAGCCCACCCATTGACCGCTTAGGTCTATAGGCCTGGCTCGGAGCCTTCCTGTCTCTGTGTATGACTGTTAACTGGGATCTCTTCCATTACTTATTTATTGTTTTTGGTGTGTCCTGTTTATTTTTTACAGTAAGTTATTTTGGGCCAAAACCATTATGATCCCCAGCCTAATAAGTGTTTTTCATTCCGAGACGGAGTAGATATGGGACCTGAGTGTGTCCTCACAACCAACGGGAAAAAACTCCGCTCTTGCACAATTCCCAGTTATCACTGGTCTATGGATGTTCTTTGTGTTCATTCTTTGTTTTCGACAATGTGCCTATGCGAACTTACCGTTAATTTTGTGCCCCAGAGCTTTAGACTTGCAGTAGCATTCAGTTGTTTTGACAGAAGCACAAACCTAGAGTTTGAGTGACTCTAGGTCAGCCTGCAGTACAGTGCAGGTATGTTTGTATGAGTGTGTTTGTCTTAATGCTCCTGTTCAAAGTAAGGAGTGGGGATAAAGTAAATGTGGTGATGACCATGGTGCTGAAGATGTTGAACGGTTTGACAATGATTGTTGTTGGCTGATACTTAGGAATAAATGACAGTAGGGTTTGGTAAATGGGTGGTACAGCATCATTAAACACTTCTGGTTGCCCTCTGCTCAACAGAGGGCTTTTAGTATTTTGAAAAAAAAACAACTAGGTCATTAAAATGACTGACAAATGAAGGACTTACATTACAATTATATTTGCTTTTGCAATAAAGTTAGTAAAACACTGAAATAGCAGATCTTTTTTTATTTTAAGAGTGTCTGAATAGACAGAGCTTTCCGTTTTGTCCATTCACAGGGTGCCATTTCCACAGCGACAGAGTGGGCTGTCAGTAAACAGTTCAGTATCAGGTGCAGTTGAGGCATGTAGGGAAGTGAGGACCCATTTCTCCCCATGGAGTTCACTGAGTCTGAGAATAATGGCGCAGTACCTGTAAATCTGAGAAGGCTGTTGGGAAGAGCTATAGGAAGATGGGCTCATTGTAATTGCTGGAATAAATGGAACGGTATTGAACATAAAAACCATGTTTGACTCCATTCCAGCCATTACAATGAGCCTGTCCTCCTATAGCTCTTCCCACCAGCCTCCACTGCTGCAAATAGATTCCCTAATTATACACACATGACTATTTTTTGCAAACTGACTCGAGGACAATTGTTATTGATGGACAAGCCTGGCTCTCAAGCACCTTTTGTCTCCTTACTCATTAACTACACACACAGGCATGCTGGCAGGCAAGCGATTGCCTCTCAAAAAGAAAGGCTGATTCACTAGTCTCCCTGTGATACAGTATGAATGGTCTGGCCCCTCTGAGTCAAGTCTTATTCTGAACCATTATATCCAAGTTATATGACTGCATGTGTTATGTTTGCAAAATCCCTAAACCTTCATGTAATCCGTTCAGGAAAATATTTTGACCTCCGGTTTGATTTGATGGGAGAGGTGATAGTAGGGAGTAGAGCTATTTTGGGGTTAGTAGTAACATGGGGAAGGTGTTCATCAGATGACGTGTTCTGCCAGTTGACATGCATTCAGAGGCCTGAAAGGACATTCCCTGACCAGGAATCAAATCCGGGCTGCTGCGGTGAAAGAGCTGAATCCTAACCACTAGACTGCCAGGGAGTTGTGTAGCTTCCAGAAAACTTTGAAATCACTGCTTGTGGGAAATTGTAAGGGCTTTGAGTTGTCTCTCACTCAGCAGTTCATTGCAACTACATCCTAAATGAGGGAAGACTTGTTCCAGCTGCACAATCCCTCATGTTAGTCTAATAATACATGCTGACAATGGACAGAGAGAGAGGTGGGTGGGGGTCCACTGACTCAGTCCCAGGGTCAATAACAGAGATTATCTCCCTGAGGATCTGGGGGGATAAATGTAATGGACTGGACAGAGCGGAGCAATCCAGACACAGCTCCACTGACCAGAACTCTGGGATTAAGACACGAAAACCCAAACACAATGTCTCAGGTAAGCGAACGTCCTTGTATCCGACTGCCCTGACCTGTTTTATCAACTATTTGTTGTCCAGTTCTTGATGTGACAGCAAAATCTACATCTATTATTTTCTATGTAAAGGATTCTGCTATATTTACTTTAAAATAGGAAGATCGAGAAACAAATCAGAGGGAGAGTTATGAAGAGGGAAATCCAGAAAGAGGTGAGATTTTGCCCTGTCTTTAACCTCCATCCTTTCTCCAGCCCTCCATAGGTCAGTGAGGTAAAGAAGAGGTCCTGTGATGGAGCAGGACCTGAAAGGATCCCGCAGTAAACTGGGGCTGAAGGGCGAGAGAAAGAGTAGACCTATGAGGTCATGATAGTGTGGTGAGTAGCAGGGTTCAGACTCAGAATCTATAGTAGCTTAATGTCACTTGCCTAACATTTTTTTCCCACTTGTGAGAGTGTGACAAATACAAGTAATTATCACTGCCATATTAATTGTTGACTGCATATAGCCCTTTTGATTTTGGTCAGTTGTAGGCATTAGTGCAGGTAGGGTAAAGTCACACAGTCAAGTGACTGTGAGCTCGGTTCACTTTCTACAATGTTATCTCTGAACTCAGGTGTGTATTCAGCCCAAGCCCAGCTCTGGAGAGCGCATACTGAGTGAGTTACAAATAGTTTCCACTCCTACAGAAACTGAATCTTGTGCAGTCAATGTTTAAGACAAAGGGTGTATAGTTAGTCTCGAGCAGGAGGCTAAGTTGTCAGAAACTGGCCTAGTGTTACTGTCCCTGTCCCCAGGGTAGAGGAAGAATGTTCGATTAGAGAACTAGGAAGAAGGAAATAGACAACACAACTGCAGCACTTCTTCTAAAGATTATAGTCACATCAGTTTGTCTACAGTGTGAATATTGCTCATCATCTTTGTGTGTAGTAGTGCTTGGCACGTCCCACTATCTTTGCTCATGGCCTTGTCTCTGTCCATCCTCAGAGCGTATGGGGAAGGTGGCTCCCTCTGTGTTCAGTGGGGTGAAGACTTAGGAGAGACTGTACTGGAGAAGCCTAAAGCCCCAGGAGCCAGCATCTTTGGCAAGTAGAGCCAGCCAGGGTGGAGGAGTAGTGGCTATCATCACTGCACTGGAGCCATGACAAGACAGATGGATGCTTGGACAAATGGCACCAAAGAAGCCAAACCTTACTGTTATTGAATGGTCTGATATCTGTTGTGTGAATGTGTGTGTGTGTGCCTCAATTTACCCTTATACAAAACATGGCATTTTCTTAGTTTTTATTTTAGCATGGAAATAGGACATTTTGAAATTGGGACAGCAGCACTGAAGTATAATGCATATGTAGCCCAAGCTATTTTAGACATTCCCTAACATCTTTACACCAATTCTATGGGTTGGGAGTTTGTTGGCGACCACTAGAGTCTGAACATCTTTTGCTGAGGCCCGGTTTCTCAAAAGCATCTTAAGGCTAAGATCATCGTTAGAGCCATAGGGTCATATGGTGAGGGTAGGTAACAACACATCTGCCACGCTGATCCTCAACACTGGTCCCCTCTGTGGTGTGTGCACAGTCCCCTCCTATACTCCCTGTTCACTCATGACTGCACGGCCAGGCACGACTCCAACACCATTAAGTTTGCTAGGCCGACACAGCAGTGGTAGGCCTAATCACCGACACCTGACCGTGTGGTGCCAGGACAACAACCCCTCAACGTGATCAAGACAAAGGAGATGATTGTGGACTATAGGAACTGGAGGACCGAGCACACCTCCATTCTCATCAACAGGGCTGCAGTGAAGCAGGTTGAGAGCTTCACCAACAAACTAACATGGTCCAAGCACACCAAGACAGTCATGAAGAGGGCATGACAAAACCTATTCCCCCTCAGGAGACTGAAAAGATTTGGCATGGGTCCTCAGATCCTCAAAAGGTTCTACAGCTGCACCATCGAGAGCATCCTGACAGGTTGCATCACTGCCTGGTATGGCAACTGCTCGGCCTCCGACCGCAAGGCACTACAGAGGGTAGTGCGTATGGCCCAGTACATCACCGGGGCAAAGCTTCCTGCCATCCAGGACCTTTATACCAGGCGGTGTCAGAGGAAGGCCCTAAAAATTGTCAGACTCCAGCCACACTAGTCATAGACTCTTCTCTCTGCTACTGCATGGCAAGCGGTACTGGAGCGCCAAGTCTAGGTCCAAGAGGCTTCTAAACAGCTTTACCCCCAAGCCATAAGACTCCTGAACATCTGATCAAATGGCTACCCAGACTATTTGCATTGCCTCCCCCCTTTACGCGGCTGCTACTCTCTTATCTATGCATAGTCACTTTAATAACTCTACCTACATAAATATTAAATAAATATTACCTCAATTACCTTGACTAACTGGTGCCCCCGCACATTGACTCTGTACCAGTACCCCCTGTATATAGCCTCACTACTATTGTTATTTTACTGCTGCTCTTTATTTATTTGTTACTTTTATTTCATACTTTTTTTTGTTTCTTAACTTCATTGTTGGTTAAAGGCATGTAAGCATTTCACTAATGTCTACACCTGTTGTATTCGGCGCATGTGACAAATAAGATTTTATTTTATTTTGATTTAAAACCGGACCCTGGTGAGTTCACATAATGCTAACTAAATGTTATGCCTGTGTTGGGCTGTCAGGCCAGTCCTCCTACCACGACCAACACTACAAGCGAGGGGGTCAGCATGGAACGCATCCATCAGCTTGAAGCCTTGGGATGGGTGGGCCACCGTTGGTCACCTGACGGCTTCCCTCGTGAGAATGGAGTGTGTCGCCGTGAGGGGCGGCCACTTAATGTCCACACCCTCACCAGTCATGTAGTCAGCTGGGAAAGCGCCCACTGCTTGAAGATTAACAGGCACGGCTGACTTAAATAGGCTTGTTAAGGGTGTTGCTGGATACTCACTCGGGCACCACACTTATCAGCTGCTGGTTTCCCCTCACTGGAGGGGAGGACTGAGAGGGCCTTTAGGTCTGGTTTAAAAAAAATTTTTTTGCTGAACATTTAAGTTTTATTCTTAAAGAAATCATTTCGGTTGGAACCTTATAGGCAATAAAAGCTATTTTGTTTTGAATTTACCCTGCCTCTGTACTCGGTGGCAATTTTAGCATGTTATTCTTGGTGGGACAAAAAAAAAAACTTTTTTATGCATGCCAGCAAATCCACAACACTAAACACATTAATTGCACTATAAGAGTGACACATGATGTCCACAAACTGTTAGGGCAGATTTATGTAGGCCCTAACAGCAGAGTCCCAACAGCAGTCCCCACACCTTACCACTGCTACACCTGGCTATCAGCGGAGCCTTGTCTGGCAGCGAAACAGTTCATTCAGCCTCATTTACTACTAATTTTAAAAAACAAAGCAGATATGGCTGACTTGCTTAAACAAATGTGGTTTCTACTGACAATTGAGATGTACAAACTATGGCATAAGGGGATGATGAGCGGATAAGAGGCAATCCGTAATTGTGATGAAGACATTAATGAGCGAGCTAGGACGTAGTCAATATAACCATTTGTTCAGTACTTTTGAAATGCACAGTGACAGAATTCCGAACATGGGCCACTTACAGTATTCTCCCTGTACACCAAGTCAGAACCGTAGGATAGAGGGGGCATATAAGCAGACAATGAAAGCTCTTACAATATTTGATGATTACATTTCTCTAAAACAGCCTATAGGCTACATGTGCACCACCAAGTCAGAACAGTATGAAGGGAAAAGGGACCAAATTATTAGGGTGAGGCACATGGGCTACTAACAGCTTACTACACAACATACACTTAGTGTTACTTTCTTACAGTGTACATATCTCCCTGGCATATTACATCATTTATGCAGCAGCATATAAGACATGTTTTAACTCACCTTGTTCTGCTGTGCTCACTTGAACAGGAAGGTTGCGCAGTGGTCCTTCGTGGGCAAATTTTGTCATCAAACTATCTCTTTAAAGTCTGGTATTCTCTAGATTTATGGTGCTTTCAAGACAACTGGGAACTGGGGGGGGAAAACTAGGTTGAATCATGATACAGTCAGTGATCTTCAGGTCGGATCTCTACCAAGGGGCCCGAGTTCCCGACTTGCAAATCTGAGTTGGATGCTTGTTCAGAACTTATTTTCCCAGTCGGAGCTCATTTTTTTCCCTTTAAAGTTCCATGTTGTCTTGAACTCACTGAAGTCTGAGATTTCCGAGTTTCCAGTTGTTTTGAATGCGGCATAAGTCATGCTGCATTGACAGCATAGCCAATGTTAAATGTTTATCCTTTTAAGCTTGGAAAAGAGACCCTTGAACCTAGACTTGGACCACACACTCACTCCACTGAATAGCTGGCTAGTGATTGCTTTGCAATGCCACTGATTTCTTCCAAACCCCTAATTGTTGAATTTGAGATTTCCAACTTGTGTAATGTTTATATATACAATTTCTGATGAGCACCAATAGGTTTTATCTATAATTTCTCTTTATTTCTCTTCCTATGAAAAGGATTTGCCAGTAGATTGTCAACTTGATTCATGATGACGACTGCTAGCTAAGATTTTTAAAGTATGTTGACATGATCAGTCCAATCCAAGGTACTGTAGATATGTGAGTTGACGTCATTTTCTCTGTGGAAAATGACCTTGAGCCTTCTTGGATGGGCACTTCTAATGTAATTCTATGGCAGCACCCAAGGGGCTTGAATTTTCTAGCTTTACCTGTAGATTTTGTGCTGACGTAGTGTCCCCTTGAGTAAAGGAACACTGAGCAAATCATGGCGCAACTAGAGAACATTACCTACCCCTACGGTCCGTATTTTCTGCTGGCTGCCCCACCATCACAGAAGGCACTGAGCTAGGCTGAAACACCTGCATTTTGGAGCTGCTTTTCTCAAGAAAGCAAAAAAGAGACAAAGTTTGTATGCAGCTTTATTGTTTGCAAACTGATACGTGACACATATAAATGCCAAAATAGCAGGCAACATGTTTTATAAATACATTATATACAGTACCTGTCAAAAGTTTGGACACCTAGTCATTCAAGGGTTCTAATTTATTTTTACTATTTTCTACATTGTAGAATAAGACATCAAAACTATGATTTTTTTTGTAACCTTTTATTTAACTAGGCAAGTCAGTTAAGAACAAATAACCCGGTCTGACCCAGACGATGCTGGACCAATTGCGCACGGCCCTATGGGACTCCCTGGAATACAGCGTGGAATCGAACCAGGGTCTGCAGTGATGCCTCTAGCGCTGAGATGCAGTGCCTTTGACCGCTGCACCACTCGGGAACCCCATATGGAATCATGTAGTAACCAAAAAAGGATTCAACAAATCAAAATATATTTGAGATTTTTCAAAATAGCCACCCTTTGCCTTGATTGCCACACTCTTGGCATTCTCTCAACCAGCTTCACCCTGGAATGATTTTCCAACAGTCTTGAAGGAGTTCCCACATATGCTGAGCACTTGGCTTCTTTTCCTTCACTCTGCAGTCCAACTCATCACAAACCATCTCAATTGGGTTGAGGTCAGGTGATTGCGAAGGCCAGGTCATTTGATGCAGCACTCCATCACTCTTCTTCATGGTCAAATAGCCCGTACACAGCCTGGAGGTGTGTTGGGTCATTGTCCTGTTGAAAAACAAATGATGGTCCCACTAGGCTCAGACCAGATGGGATGGTGTATCGCTGTAGAATGCTGTGGTAGCCATGCTGGTTAAGTGTGCCTTGAATTCTAAATAAATCACAGACAGTGTCACCATGCTTCACGGTGGGAACCAAACATGCAGAGATCATCCGTTCACCTATGCTACATCTCACAAAGACACTGGTTGGAACCAAAAATCTCTAATTTGGACTCACCAGACCAAAGGACAGATTTCCACCAGTCTAATGTCCATTGCTCGTGTTTCTTGGACCAAGCAAGTCTCTTCTTCTTATTGGTGTCCTTTAGTAGTGATTTCTTTGCAGCAATTTGACCATGAAGGCCTGATTCACAGTCTTCTCTGAACAGTTAATGTTGAGATGTGTCTGTTACTTGAACTCTGTGAAGCATTTATTTGGGCTGCGACTTCTGAGGCTGGTAACTCTAATGAACTTATCCTCTGCAACAGAGGTAACTCTGGGTCTTGCTTTCCTGTGGCGGTCCTCATGAGAGCCATTTTCATCATAGCGCATGATGGTTTTTGTGACTGCACTTGAAGAAACTTTCAAAGCTCTTGAAATGTTTCCTGGATTTACTGAACTTAATATCTTAAAGTAATGATGGACTGTTGTTTCTCTGCTTGTTTGAGCTGTTCTTGTCATAATATGGACTCTGGTCTTTTACCAAATAGGGCTATCTTCTGTATACCACCCCTACCTTGTCATAACACAACTCATTGGCTCAAACACATTAAATAGGAAAGAAATTCCACAAATGAACTTTTAACATGGAGCACCTGATAATTCCAGGTGACTACCTCATGAAGGCACTGTCTGTACTAGAAACTAGCCTATCTCTCTGGTCAGTGGCAGCACACCTCCCCACTGGCTGCCACAAACTGATGAATAACTAACGTGTACATGATATTTACGAGTCAGGATATCTAAAAACCAGTCAGGATATTGACGTAAGCGTGTATGCTTCCAAGAGTGAAGATCATTTAGATTGAACAGTAATGGCATCTGCCTGTAGTTTTGTCGCATTGGAGAAGAACGTGGGTTTTGAAAAATGTGCAAATCCTTTCGAGACCACATGTTAAAAAAAAAATATATATATATATATAGCTATTACAGAACGGTTACTGAAACTTTGTTGATAAAAGTAAGACTATATAATTGATTATTCTGTATGTTCTGTGCAGACTGGTTTTTGTAAAACCCCATTTGATTCGACGGCACCAGTGCCACCTGCCATCTTCTACAAAATACTTCGCCATCTGCAAAGGCTCATCATCTACAGCTTCTACAATCATCATCGCCACCTCATCTTTATAAAAGGACATTTGTCTGGTACATCCTGGTAGGAACTTAAAGGAAAACTCTACCCAAAAACGATATTTTGGTATTTGTTTCACTAGTCCATTGTTGACATATGCCATGTTCAAAACAACTGGGAAATCTAATTGAACGGTCATCCAACACGGAATTCCAATTCGGGAACTCTGGTCTCTTTCTCTCTCTAGTCTCTTTCTGGCTTCTAGCATGAAAGCCCCCACCACGACCTTGACGGGTCCCTCCCAGTCCCCGGGTCCAGGGCCGATCTCCGCAACACTGACAACTCCCAAGCACACCACCTCAGCTATCGATGCCAACATGTCCTCAGCTACCAATCCCACCACAACCTCCGCTACCTCAGTTCCCTCAGATGACCGGATTGCACCTCTCCCCGCAGCTGGTGCCATAGGCCTGCTACCATGTGCTGATGTATGGACAAACATTATGTGGAGGAAAAAACAGGAGGCATATCCATGGATAGATTGTAAAGAAGGTAAGCTGGACTGTAAAACATATGCAGATATCACATATCTGTCAGTCTACAAGTCAAAATAAGAGAGTAAACGTTATTTATAATAAGGGTTATGAAATGACCTCTGAAATGAAATCGCCCTCCCGTCAGCAAAATATATTTGACCTAAATCCTCCCTGAATGCTTGAAAAAAAGATGTGAGGGCCAGCCAATGAGAGCGTACAGGTCGCAGTGTTTGAAAGTATATGGGGCTTTGGTGACAAAACAGATGGCACTGTGACTGCATCCAATTTATACCTAATGGGTATTTATGTATGTGTGTGTGTGTGTATATATATATATATATATATTAGTACCAGTCAGAAGTTTGGACACACCTACTCTTTCAAATTTTATTAGTCACATGCGTCGAATACAACAGGTGGAGACGTTAGTTTAATGCTTACTTATGAGCCCCTGTCCAGCAATGCAGTTTTAAAGAAATAAGAATAAGAAATAAAAGTAACAAGTAATTGAAGAGCAGCAGTAAAATAACAATAGCGAGACTATATAGAGGGGGGGTACTGGTGCAGGGGCACCCGTTATTTGAGGTAATATATCTAACTCTAATATTGTTACTGTAATTTAATTATGCCAATGTGCTTTCATCAATTGAAAGCCCTTAATCTATTTTATGAGAATTTGTAAGATTTCTTGTTTGCATAAAATAGACGCAGACCAGTCTTTAAATAATAGGTAATAGAATTTATTCTCGGAGCGCGCTGCCACTTAATCACGTGCAGCAGTTTATATACAGATCATGACGTCATTTCACTGCTTTAACAGAATCCCCTCCTCTCGACCGTGACAAAGTCAAGTGAAAAGTTCATTCTAACTTACTAACACACTCCCAGATAACTTTTGACCCCCTCAACATTATCGATCACCACTGAAATGACAGTTTTAATTAACAGAAAACCTAGGAATGCACTCACTGCCTTATCTAAAAACCCCAGAGCTAAGTTTCAGTAGGGTCAACCATAGGCTAACGACCTTATGAGTTTACACAGTCCCCAACCCATTTGTTTCTGCCTAGTTGGAATGGTGTTCATTAACTTTTTATTACTCCTTGTCCGTGTCACACAATCCCTTCTTATGAACTCATATTGTCAATCACTTATAAAACAAAGTATAAATTTACCTAGTTACAATTCTATTTAAAATGAGGATATTGTTTATTCATTTATCCAAAATAAATTCAACAAATACTTACTTACAGTTGAAGTTGTAAGTTTACATACACTTAGGTTGGAGTCATTAAAACTAGTTTTTCAAACACTCCACAAATTTCTTGCTAACAAACTATAGTGTTGGAAAGTCAGTTAGGATATCTACTTTGTGCATGACACATTATTTTTTCCAACAATTGTTTACAGACAGATTATTTCACTCATTCACTGTATCACAATTCCAGTGGGTCAGAAGTTTACACTACATTGACTGTACCTTTAAACAGCTTGGAAAATTCCAGAAAATTATGTCATGGCTTTAGAAGCTTCTGATAGGCTAATTGACATCATTTGAGTCAATTGGAGGTGTACCTGTGGATGTATTTCAAGGCCGACCTTCAAACGCAGTGCCTCTTTGCTTGACATCATGGGAAAATCAAAAGAAATCAGCCAAGACCTCAGAAAATCAATTGTAGACCTCCACAAGTCTGGTTCATCCTTGGGAGAAATTTCCAAAACGGTAGGTACCACATTCATCTGTATAAACAATAGTATGCACATATAAACATCATGGGACCACGTAGCCGTCATACCGCTCAGGTCGGAGACGTGTTCTGTCTCTTAGAGATGAACGTACTTTGGTGCAAAAAGTGCAAATCAATCCCAGAACAACAGCAAAGGACCTTGTGAAGATGCTGGAGGAAACAGATACACAAGTTCCTATATCCACAATAAAACGATTTCTATATCGACCTAACCTGAAAACCCACTCAGCAAGGAAGAGTCCACTTCTCCAAAACAGCCATAAAAAAGCCAGACTATGGTTTGCAATTGCACTTTGGGACAAAGATTGTACTTTTTTTAGAAATTTCCTCTGGTCTGATGAAACAAAACTAGAACTGTTTAGCCGCAATGACCATCTGGGGTAGGGTTGCAAGCCGAAGAACACAATCCCAACTGTAAAGCATGGGGGTGGCAACATAATTTTGTGGGGATGCTTTGCTGCAGGAGGGACTGGTGCAATTCACAAAATAGATGGCATAATGAGGCAGGAAATTTGTGGATATATTGAAGCAACATCTCAAGACATCAGTCAGGAAGTTAAAGCTTGGTTGCAAATGAGTCTTCCAAGTGGACAATGATCCCAAGCATACTTCCAAAGTTGTGGCAAAATGGTTTAAGGAAAACAAAGTCAAGGTATTGGAGTGGCCATCATAAAGTCCTGACTTCAATCCTATAGAAAATTTGTGGGCAGAACTGAAAAAGCGTGTGCGAGCAAGCAGACCGACAAACATGACTCAGTTACACCAGCTCTGTTTGGAGGAATGGGCCAAAATTCACCTGACTTATTGTGGGAAGCTTGTGGAAGGCTACCTGAAACGTTTGACCCAAGTTAAACAATGTAAAGGCAATGCTACCAAATACTAATTGAGTGTATGTGAACTTCTGACCACTGGGAATGTGATGAACGAAATAAAAGCTGAAATGAATCATTCTCTCTACAATTATTCTGATATTTCACATTCTTAAAATAAAGTGGTGATCATAATTGACCTAAAACAGGGAATTTTTATTCAGATTAAATGTCAGGAATGGTGAAAAACTGAGTTTAAATGTATTTGGCTAAGATGTATGTAAACTTCTGACTTCAACTGTATATGCATTACAATGAATTTGACTGGGACTTTTAAATGAGTTTAGATGACATTCTGATCCTAAAATTAAACGTTTCTCCGGTCATTTGTATCGCAGCGCTCTGATGGTGCTACTAAAGGTACTGTGGTAGTTCAGCATTGACTCAAACTGTGTTGGCAGACACACATCAAAACAGGAATCTGTCACAGAATCTACCAGACTTTTTCTCTTGAACACCCTCCCTGTGGTGAATCTATCTGATGAATATTTCATTATTAACATTTTTCCCAGAATTGCTATCTAACCTTTGAGGACATGATTGTGTAAATATTTGTGAAATTTGTTCGGCCACTGTTACCCAACTCTGAGTATAAACAACAGTATCGATTTCTCCCACTTGAAAAGTAAATAATGGGTTGGGTCTGCTGGTTGTTAATCCAGTATAAAGCAGACACATCGTCTGTCACTCCTGTTAGTGGAGCAGCAGGGTAGGAAAGGGTTGTCGTTTTCTAAGCAGTGAAGTCAGTGTTTAGCTGCATCTTTGTCATGTCTGGAGTGTGGACTGTGCTGCTGCTCTGGGGCATTGTCTTTGTCCCGGCTCTGTCGCATGGAGCTCTGGTCATCTCACGAGAAGACTCCACACCACAGGTGACTCTCCACGGTTTCTATAGTATCTACTCTCCTGTGACTACATCTGGCCGCTCCTGCTATAATCTAGTGTTACTCTAGTTTTTCTATATATATCTATACCGTATCTAATTTGAATCGTCTCTGTTCTGCTTTTGCTCCGTGTGTGTGTGTGTGTGCTTTGATTTTATAGTCATGCTAATATCTATGTATATGCATTACAATGAATTTGACTGTGAATTTTAAATTAGTTTGTATGACATTCTGATCCTAATATTAAACTTCTCCTGTGATTTGTATCGCAGCACTCTGATGGTGCTACAAGGCTACTAAAGGTACTGTGGTAGTTCAGCATTGACTCAAACTGTGTTGTCAGACACAAATCAAAACAGGAATCTGTCACAGAACCTGTCTGACTTTTTCTCTTGAACACCCTCCCTGTGGTGAATCTGATATCTGATGAATATTTCATTATTTACATTTCCCCCCAAAAAACCACTCTAACCTTTTGAGTATAGATAACATTACTGATTTCAGCCACTTTAAAAGTCAAAAAATGTCAGAGTACTAAATAGTGTACTCTGTAAAAAAAGAAAATGAATAATACTGTCTGAATCTATACATTTTTTTTACAGAAAAGAAGTACAGATAATATGGAGGTAAGGAAATACACTATATTTACGTTATCTTTGTGAGGATAATGATAAGTTATCACCATCACGAGGAATACATGCCTTCGTGGACTTTTTACACTGAACCAGCTGTACTCTTTCACAAGAGTACAGCTGTAATCATTTGTTTTTGAAGTAATCCTGTAGTCAATGCAGCCTGCTCCACACTATTCCGCTGTATCCGGAAAATATGTTTGGTGAAAATGTGAGATTTTTACAGGCATATTGGATAGTCATTACTTACACAAACACACATTTCAAAACACTTCTGTTGCTGTTTCTCTCTGTTTTTTCTCTCTGTATCTCTATCCCTCTTTCTCTTCCTCTCTCTTTTCCTCCATCTCTCCCTCTCTCAGGTGGAGGTGTACAGTGTAAAGGTGGCCTGTAAGGTGGCGTCTCGTTTCGCTCACACGGTCATAACCTCCAGTGCTCTGAACAAGGCCAACTCCTCTCAGGAAGTATTCTTTGAGGTGGATCTGCCCAAGACTGCCTTCATCACCAACTTCAGCATGTCAGTCAGCAGTCATGGCATATGTAGAAGTGTGTGTGAATGCATATGTGTGTTTGTTTGAATGACTGTGTTTGTGTATCTCAGGGAGATAGAGGGTCAGATGTACACGGGCGAGGTGAAGGAGAAGGAGAAAGCCAAGAAGCAGTATCAGAAAGCTGTTTCCACGGGGCAGACTGCAGGACTGGTCAAGTGAGTGGACCAGGGCAATGAGGAGGGAACAAACGTGATGTTTCCATTACACCAAGCACTTCCATACTCTTTTATCACAGCCTGTGTTTTGTTTAAAATGTGATTGGCCTCCTAATGTACCTGTGTTTGTCTGTGTACTCTAGGGCATCAGGGAGGAAGATGGAGAAGTTTTCGGTGTCTGTGAACATCGCGGCCAATAGTAACGTCACCTTCATTCTGACATACGAGGAGTTGCTTCAGCGTAAACTGGGCCAGTATGAGATCATGACCCAGGTCAAACCCAAGCAGCTGGTCCAGCACTTTGAGGTCTGTAGATGTTTACACCCTTATACCCCAAAACAGCACTTTTTTCATCACCTTGACTCCTCAGTCCTGTGTCTCATCAATCCGGTCCATGTCTCTGACAGATTGTGGCAGATATCTATGAACCCCAGGGCATTGCCTTCCTGGATGCCTATGGAACTTTCATCTCCAATGAGCTTCTCCCTCTGGTGGAGAAAACAGTCACTGACAAAAAGGTATAATGCTGTTCTGTTCTATGAAACAAATGCATACGGAGCATATCGTCCCAAAAAGAGAAATACAATTTTGCTGTGTTGAAATGTGTTGTTTTGTGTTTAATTGTATTAAATTGTGTTTCCCTCCCTCACTCAGGCACACATCTCTTTCTGCCCAACAATGGACCAGCAGAGAAAGTGCCCAGGTTGTGATGGCACCCTAATTGACGGGGATTTCGTGATCAAATATGACGTGAACCGAGCTGAGACCCTTGGTGACATCCAGGTTAGCTGTGTTGAATATAATACAGGATCAGTATTGGGGTCAATTCCATCAATGCATGGTGTTCATGTCTTAATGATGTTCAGCATGTCTTTTTCAGATAGTGAATGGATACTTTGTGCACTTCTTTGCTCCTCCGGACTTACACAGAGTTCCAAAGAATGTAGTGTTCGTCATTGACAGGAGTGGGTCAATGTCTGGAAACAAAATGCGTCAGGTAAGAGAGGAGGGAAATAGTGTGTCTGAAAGAAAGGGCTGGGGAGAGAGAAAATATGAGAGTGAGATGTTGAGCGAGAGGTTAAGAGAGAGAGATATAATAGTAGTTGATGTTCAGATTGACCTGAGAGCCTGTGATCTCTCATAGACAAGGGAAGCTATGCTGACTATCCTGAATGACCTGCATGAGGACGACTACTTTGGAATTGTCACATTCGACCACCATATCTCAACATGGAAGGAATCTTTGACCAAGGCCACCACGGGAAATGTGTCTGAAGCCAAAGGATTTGTCAAAAGAATACAGCAGAGTGGATGTGAGTCATATGTATTTAATGGGAATGTAGTGACACATACAGGGAGAGATGATTCACAAGGTTTGTGTCGTCATTCATTTTGTCAGCCAGTCAGTTGTACAGCTGAATGCATTCAACTGACATGTGTCTTCCGTATTTAACCCAACCCCTCTGAAATCCACGTCTTTGGCGCCCGGAGTATAGTAGTGAAACTATGGCAGTACAACACTTGGGCAAGCTGTATGCTAAAACTAAGTTAGGTGCATTTATGAAGGAACTTACAAAATTGTTATATCTAATGTTTATTTTATAAACACCTGGATGGACTGTTCTCCTTTTAGACACTGATATAAATGGTGCTCTGATGAAAGCTGTGGACATAATGATAAAAGACAAACAAACCAAGAAGTTCGCCGAGAGGAGTGTGTCTATGATTATCTTACTGACAGATGGAATGCCAAACTCAGGTGCGTACAGGTTTCCTTCCTTTCTGATCTCTTTTATTTGGTTGGGCTGCCATTTTAACATTGAAGACGCCATCTGATGTATTGTTTTATATTAGATCAAGCCAGTAAGGTCCTGGTACATTTGTTTACTGGTCCAGCCATCTGTGTTTGTGTACAGGAGTGTCATCTACACCACAGATTCAGGAGAATGTCCGTCTTGCTATGGGTGGGAACATGTCTCTGTTCTGTCTGGGCTTTGGGAATGATGTGGACTACTCCTTTCTGGATGTGATGTCTAGACAGAACCAGGGACTGGCCCGGAGGATCTACGAGGGTTCTGACGCCACTGTCCAGCTTCAGGTTTAGACCAGGGCTGTGTCCCATATCTCACAATAGTCACTTTTCAGTGATTTTCTGGTTTTACCATATCACTGATAGGGAGGGTCAAAGGATGGACAAAACTATCTCGGTCATACATAGATACTGCATATTGGCATTAGTGATAATGCACTGTAGAAAATAATTTAAAATAAATGATTAGGTAATGTGTGTCTTTGTGTCCTAGGGTTTCTATGAGGAAGTAGCCAGCCCCTCCTCTCTGAGGTGGACCTGCATTACCCTGACAACCTGGTGAACTCTCTGACCACCAGCCACTACAAGCAGCTGTTCAACGGCTCAGAGATCGTGGTAGCTGGCCGGCTCACTGATAATAGCTTGGATAACTTCCTCGTGGAGGTGTTTGCAAAGGGGGTGAGGAACAGACAGACAGGCACAACACAACATGCCACCCTGATACTGAGCTCAGAAAGACAGATCTTCATCAGTCTTTGCACCAGTCTTTGCACTCATTATGATGTACAGTACAATGCTTAACCCAACTAATGCTTGTCTCTCTTGTCCTTCTCCATGTATCTAATACCATCTTTCTCACTCCCTCACACTATTTTTAGTTTGAGGAGGACTTTATTGTCAAAGGCCAGGCTAGTGCCCAAGAGTGGGACATACTGTACCCTGAGCAGGAGTACATATTTGGGGACTTCACTGAGCGACTTTGGGCCTACCTCACCATCCAACAACTGTTGAGCAAGAAGTCAGTGTGATCGTTTAACTGCTATTACTGATGTCTGGTGAACACTCCACAACAAAATGGTGGCTTAGAATAATCCAAATGTCTAAAACACACTGATGGTTGAGATCTTAGAGATGGGATCTAATGAATAGAGATGGTTATATTAAAGTAACTACATTTGTAAATATTCCATTTTCTGCCCGACAGTGTAAGTTAAACCAAACCTAACCCAAGTCAAACCAAACCTATCCTCTAACCCAAACCTAATGCAATAACACCATTCATCCTATGGTTTTCTGTCAGAGAGACTGGAACTGCAGAGGAGAAGGGGAATGCCACTGCCCAGGCTCTGGAGATGTCCCTGCAGTACAGCTTTGTCACCCCTCTTACCTCCATGGTGGTCACCAAGCCTAAGACTGAAGAGGAGCAAGAGGAACCCCTCATCGCGGACAAGCTGACCGAGGGTATGAGACCCAGTGGGATGGGAGAGGAGAGGGGGAGACCACCAGTACATCTGGCGTGTCTTATCTGACAAGTTTATCTCAGTGGTTATAGAAATCCATATATGGATTGTCAAAGGTGTGTGTCTGACAGTTTTTTCCTCCTGTTGTTTGACAGATGAAAGGCGACAAGCCCAGAGATTGGGTAAGAATATGCCATGAATGGACAGGACTGGATTCTTCATCTGAATGGATTTATAAGTCATTATACTGGATCACCTGAATTTATGACATGAAAAGCTGACATCAAATTATTTGTGGTTAGAAACTAACAGTATTGGATGGTAATATACATTGTTATGTTCAGACAAAATCTATTAAATATATTTGACCACTTTGTATGTGATTTTTACTTGCCATCTGACATCTTTGGTGTGATTTTCAGGTCATTTTGTACCCCAGACGGTGAGCAACACCTACAGTGTGCAGAGCAGGCCCACATACTTTGGTGAGTCCCCCTTCATTCAGAGTTACCGTTCTGTCAGACATGGGTTACTTCAGGATTTTCTTTCTGGTGCGACTGTCTCAAAAATAGGTTGCTTTCACAGGCTGCAGTACTTGCATATTTATATTTAGTATTTTTTTTTCTGTGCTTCTTTTAAACAAACAAAAAGCAAAACAGTAAACATACAATTTTAAACAAGTGGATAAATAGTTAACTGCCAAAATAAAGTAAAAAAACAACAGTGTCTTAAAGACTAAATGAACCATATTTAGTATTTGCAATGTCCACCATGCTGTCATGCCACATTAGGACTACAGAGAGTGATCCAAAAGTTTGAATGGGCTAAGCCTCAACCAAATCTAATTTTACAACTGGAACAATCTGTTGTTGACTCTGCAGTGGATGGGGACCCTCATTTCATGATTGAGTTGCCAGAGCAGGAGGATGCACTGTGCTTCAACATAGACGACAGGCCTGGTACCATCTTCAATCTAGTGAGAGATCAGCTGGCAGGTAAATATTCACCACTTAATGACTACAGAAATGACACTTTATTAAAGTACATAGTTATAGCTGTAGAAATGATTCATTATTTGAAATTGACTGACATTTGGCAGAAATGTGTCTTTGAATGTTACAAGGCATGAAGCCAAACTATGACACTTGTTTCATAAAATAGATAACAAATATTAAAACTACACTATGAACCATTCAAACATAACACCAACAGCTTGCCTCAATCTGTCTTGCAGGTGTTTTGGTCAACGGCCAGACCATTGGGGACAAGAAGGTGGCCCCTGATGGCAAAGTGAACACCTACTTTGGTCGCTTTGGCATTGTTCACCAGGGGCTGGGGGTGAGACTGGAGGTGACTACTCAGGACATCACTGTGTCCCAGAATGGCATGCAGTCCAAACTCTTCTGGTCTGACACCGCCTCTCTCAAGGGAGCCAAGTAAGTCCCTCCTTACCTGGGTCATTCCAAGAAGAGTGCCTTTTGCATCCATTTGAGTAGAAAGTATACATTCTGCACCAATATTGAATTTAAAAAGCCTGTTATATTAAATGAAGTGGCCTTTAATAAAGATGACATGGAGAATTCAATACATCTGTTTTTTAATATGAATAAAGACTTGTTAAAGTGTTAAAATTCTGCATTATGACATGTCCCTCCGTGCCCCCACTACTTCTAGGGAAGATTTGAACCCACGTAACCCCAACATCTATTCATTGCAAAGGCCTAGTTATTTTGTTGCTTTGACAAAGTCATTTCTGAGTATGATTATTTAGTTCATGTGTTTAGTGATTCATTTACATCTGTCCCTCATTTTAAGGTCAGCCATGTTATGTGAACTGAACTCTCAGTTTAATATGATGAAACTATTCCTTTATATTCCTTTTGGCCATTTTCTGGTGTTTTGTGGTGGAAAGCCTAGCGGGTCGAGCATTACATGTAAACCCTTCTACCCATAGATGGACAGGCTACAAATGTTATAACAATAAAATAAATTATGAAGCTTGCAACTCCCTGTTGCACACAACAAGCTTCCATTCCCCCTTCACAAGTTGATTTATGGCTGATTTAAGAATTTGTCAACCATGTTACTTTATTTGGTAGTATAGTCATTTTTTATTCCCTCTTGACATGGGTAAAAAGTGTTGTTTTATGAAGTTGAACATGTGCTCTTTATGGCAGGATGTAAAAATTAGGTGACATCTGAAGTTTTCTTTGGCACTGAATGTTTGGAATGATCCACCTATTTTACTGTTCTGGCTTCCAGATAACTCCTATTGATACACTGTATATAGAGAGACCAGAGTTTCTGGATTTAATGCAACCTCCCTTGCTACTCCTACTACCACAGAAGGTTGTAAGGGAATCTGATGTTTCATCCTATCTCCCTGTCCTCCTGATTAAACTACCTCTATCTCTCTCCCTCCTACAGTTTAGACCTGCAGGTGACCAAAGACCGCAGCTTGACTGTCACCCTCAGGGACTCGGTCCGGTTTGTGGTCATCCTACACAAGGTGTGGAAACAGCACCCCTACCACCAGGACTATCTGGGCTTCTATACCCTGGACAGCCACCTCCTCTCCCCCAGCGTCCATGGCCTGCTAGGTAGGAAAGACACCTCCTCTCCCCCAGCGTCCACGGCCTGCTAGGTAGGAAAGACACCTCCTCTCCCCCAGCGTCCACGGTCTGCTAGGTAGGGAAGCCACCTCTTCTCCCCCAGCGTCCACGGTCTGCTAGGTAGGGAAGCCACCTCTTCTCCCCCAGCGTCCACGGTCTGCTAGGTAGGGAAGCCACCTCTTCTCCCCCAGCGTCCACGGTCTGCTAGGTAGGGAAGCCACCTCTTCTCCCCCAGCGTCCACGGCCTGCTAGGTAGGGAAGCCACCTCTTCTCCCCAGCGTCCACGGTCTGCTAGGTAGGGAAGCCACCCCTTCTCCCCCAGCGTCCACGGTCTGCTAGGTAGGGAAGCCACCTAGGGAAGCCACCTCTCTCTCCCCCAGCGTCCACGGCCTGCTAGGTAGGGAAGCCACCTCCTCTGTCCCAGCATCCACGGCCTGCTAGGTATCACCAGGGGGCTCCAAAGGATAACCTGTCATTGGCAGGGCCAGATGAAATCTGCGTTGCTGGCTGGAGTTTTACTGCAGTATATTTGGAAAAATGTCTGTATATCTGATCAATAAGAATGTATTGTATTATCCCCATACAGGTCAGTTTTACCATGGGGTGCAGTTTGAGGTGAGAGACATGCGCCCAGGGGAGGAGCCAGAGAAACCAGATGCCACCATGTTAGTGAAGGGGCAGGAGCTTACAGTGACAAGGTACTGTGATGTCTTCACACACACACACACACACACACACACACACACACTTATCTCATCATTGTCTCTCCTCCCTGCTTTTTTTCCACAGGGGCTGGCAGAGGGACTTCAGCTGGGATGTGAAGAATGGAGAGAACGTCCCCTGCTGGTTCATCCATAGCAACGGCAACGGCCTCATCGATGGAAACCACACAGACTACATCATGTCTGGACTCTTCAAGACCGTCTGAGTCTGGTACACTAGCAGTCAACCTCCTCAAACAGTACATACCATAAATTAGTCACACGTTTCACATGGATTCAACACACTGTATGTGCTATAGACATACCATCATGACATGAGAATCATTCATAGATAATGTAAGATAAGACCGAAGTACATTTGATTAAAAGATAAGTGGCAGGATAGAGAACTGCTGTCAAATACATTCAATGTTTTCATATTGATATGGGATAGTGCTGACAAAAACCTGTTGAAATAAATGTTCCCACTTCCACCTAACATGTGTGCATTTAATCCCATTTTGAATGGCCCCTGAGAGGGAGCCATGAAGGGAGGGAGAAACCTATACAGAGAGATAAAAAATCATCACTGTGGTGCTTGACATATTGCCTGGCTATCCAGCCTCCTTGCTCCGGCCAAACGCTACTCCACGCCCACAGTTTCTTCTCCACAAGAGTCTGGATCTGACTAACTCCCAAGCCTTCACCAAATGTGAACACATTCAGGGCTGTCTGATTGGTCCAGAAACCAATGGGTTTAGGGTGACCACATTTAAAATACCCAAATGCGGGAAAACAGGAGGATTTTACGGGAAAGTGTAGCCTACATAAAACATTTCTCCGCACCGACAGATGTAGCCTACATAAAACATTTCTCCGCACCGACAGATGTAGCCTACATAAAACATTTCTCCGCACCGACAGATGTAGCCTACATAAAACATTTCTCCGCACCCTCCACCCACTCAAAGTTTGTACCGACAGATGTAGCCTACTGAATATCATTATAGAATATACATAAAATGCATCTTCCAATTGAAACGTCTGCCTTTACATACATACATTTCTATACCCTCAAACACCAAGTTTGGCACACCTCATTTCAAAATAGGCTATGGCATCATGTGAAATGTGTTTACATGCCAATCATTTGATCTCAATCAGTTTTTTGGGAGTATACATTTAGATCTGTGAGCAGATTAGAACAGATGGTGTTTTTATTTTATTTATTTTTTTACCTTTATTTAACCAGGCAAGTCAGTTAAGAACACATTCTTGTTTTCAATGACAGCCTGGGAACAGTGGGTTAACTGCCTGTTCAGGGGCAGAACGACAGATTTGTACCTTGTCAGCTCGGGGGTTTGAACTCACAACCTTGTGGTTACTAGTCCAACGCTCTAGGCTACCCTGCCGCCCCACAGACCACAGCATTGTTGAATACTCATTTCTGATTGGCTAGAAGGGAAATCTAGATTAAAACCAGATAACAGGACAGTTGGAAAATACAGTATATGTTATGTATACTGAGCAAAAATATAAATGCAATAATTTCAATGATTTTACAGAGTTACAGTTCATATAAGGAAATCAGTCAATTGAAATAAATAAATTAGGCCCTAATCTATGGATCTGTTGGACACAGATACCTTAAAAAAAAGGTTGGTCGTGGATCAGAAAACCAGTCAGTATCTGGTGTGACCACCATTTGCCTCAAGCAGCGTGACACATCTCCTTCACATAGAGTTAATCAGGCTGTTTGTGGCTTGTGGAATGTTGTCCCACTCCTCTTCAATGGCTGTGCGATGTTGCTGGATATTGGCAGTAACTGGAACACGCTGTTGTACACATCGATCCAGAGCATCCCAAACATGCTCAATGGGTGATGTCTGGTGAATGTGCAGGCCATGGAAGAACGGGTACATTTTTAGCTTCCAGGAATTGTGTACAGATCCTTGCGACATGGGGCTGTGCATTATGAGGCTGAAACATGGACCTCAGGATCTCGTCACGGAATCTCAGTGCGTTCAAATTGCCATCACTAAAGTGTAATTGTGTTTGTTGTCTGTAGCTTATGCCTGGCCATATCAGAACCTGACCTCCACCATGGGTCACTCCACTCACAACGTTGACATCAGCAAACCATTCGCCGACACAACGCCATGCGGTTGTGAGGCCAGTTGGACGTACTGCAGAATTCTGCAAAATTATATTGTAGGCGGCTTATGGTAGAGAAAATAACATTACATTCTCTGGCAACAGCTCTGGTGGACATTCCTGCACACAGCATGCCTCAACTTGAGACCTCTGTGGCATTGTGTTGTGTGACAAAACTGCACGACACAGCTTTTATTGTCCCAGGCACAAGGTGCACCTATGTAATGATCATGTGGTTTAGTCAGCTTCTTGATATGCCACACCTGTCAGGTGGATGGATTATCTTGGCAAATTTGTGCACAACATTTTAGTGTTCTAAGCTTTTTGTGCATATGGAAAAATCTGATTCCCCCTAGCTGATCATTGTCTGCAACCAGCTCAGCTCATGAAGAATGAAACAGCCAGGGAGAGTGAGCTTGAGGTGGTTGGTGAACCCACAACCTTCTGGCCCATAGCCCTGCATGGCATCAACTGTGTGTGTGGGGGGGGGGGGGTAGCAGCTGCAGCACATGCAGGAACACAACAGATCAACTGTCATGGCCAGCCCAATCTCCAGACCTGAACTCTGGAATGTGATCAAGAGGAAGATGGATGGTCACAAGCCATCAAACAAAGCCGAGCTGCTTGAAAGTCACCCAACATCAATGTGAGAGACTGCTGGAGAGCATGCCAAGACGCATGCTCTACCAAATATTGATTCCTGACCTCTAAGTTAAAACATTGTGTTGTTTATTCCAGGTCTGACAACACTGCATCTTTTTTGTTATTTTGACCAGTCAATTCCTGCAAAGAAATGCACGAAATTACAATATTTTTATTTTGGAGAAATGTTGTCAGTAGTTTATAGAATAAAACAACCATTTTACCCAAACATGTACCTATAAATAGTAAAACCGGAGAAACAGATCATTTTGCATTTTCTCTTAACTTTTTCGAGAGCTGTATATATCTTTTCAGAAGCCAACATGACTGCAAGAGACAGGTCAGAATGTCTGACTGAAATACTGGACAAATCTACCTTTTTTCTAAATAGTGTTGTTTCAATTTGTTGATAAAATGCGGGATATGATTGTATAGTTCAGGAGCGGGGGACAAAATGTGGGACTGTCCTGCACAATCCGGGACATGTGGTCGCACTCGATGGTTAGGCCAGAGCCAGAACACACGTGGGTAAAGTGACAGTTTGAAAATTCATCAAAGCCTCTGATTGGTTAGAGAAGATCCAATCACTGATGACTTTGTACTTTTATACAACAGCCCCTCGACACGGTGGTCAAGGTCATGTCTAGATGTGATCTAGCTTATGTCAAATTTACGTCAAAAGTAGATTAATTTGTTTTGTTTTTGTGCATTTTAGCTAACCCTAACCCTTTTCCTAACCTAATTATCCTAATCTGCCACGTTTATTCTCCTGACCTGCTGCAAAAGTTTAAACCTTCTGTGTAAATCACTTTAACTCTACCTACATGTACAAATTACCTCAATTACCTTGACCAACCAACTACTAAACTCCAACCAGACATTGACTCTGTACCGGTACACCCTGTATAAAGCCTCGCTATTGTTATTTTATTGCTGCTCTTTAATTATTTGTCTAATTATTTACCTAACCCTTATTTTTCTTATTTTTCTTAAAACTGCATTGTTGGTTAAGGGCTTGTATGTAAGCATTACACTGCATTTCACTGGTGCATTTCACTGGTCTACACCTGTTGTATTCAGCGCATGTGACAAGTCCAATTTGATTTGAGTTGTTTCATTCTCCTAAGCCTGTTTCGAGAAGTCAATTCTGACAAAAACTGAATCCCTTCTAGCAATGACGAGGGGTCATTGCTAGACTACGTAAATGATGGCAGTCTCATCAGACTAAAGCATGTAGTGAATGACAGTGGAAGAGAGCAGCGGAAGAATTGAGTGTGTCATCAGGCTACTTGAGGTAGGGGCTTTGCCCAGACCTGACCTCAGCCTTGCTCTGCCCAGTTTAACAAGGCACAACTCATGCCAGCTACTTCATCCAGATATGAGGTCACTTCCCAACAGCATCACATAAGGCATCTTTATTAAAAGGCAATTTGAAGAGTGACTGAGCTAATAAGCCAGACAGAGTGTTTTTGTTTAAATACAGCAGGTTCTCTACAGTCATTTAGAAACCACACCTTTGACACAAGGATAGTTACAGATA
Organism: Oncorhynchus masou masou; assembly: GCF_036934945.1. Classification (NCBI taxonomy): domain Eukaryota; kingdom Metazoa; phylum Chordata; class Actinopteri; order Salmoniformes; family Salmonidae; genus Oncorhynchus; species Oncorhynchus masou. Next base: position 69,119,814 of record NC_088216.1, read on the forward strand.
CAGTGAGCAACCACCCATTGGAGGGTGGAGGGCCGGAACATAATGTATGTCTGCCTGTGTGTGCATGTGTATGTGTGTGTGTGTATGCGTGTGTGTAAGTGTGTAAGTGTGTATGCGTGTGTGCCTTGTCTCCCCGATAACATGGCTGTGGTGTGTTTCCTAATGAGTTCAGGGCAGGAGCGCTGACCCAAGTCATGTCGGAAGTTCAGGAGTTGAGAGGGATTGTCTTAAGTGGGTCTTTGGGGTTATGTGTGTGTCTTGGAGGGGGGAGACATTAATTCACACCAGATGTGGGGGGTGTTGGTGATAGTTTGGGATGCCGCTCCAGCCCACTGTAGTCAGAGAGCTGAGTCCAGAATGTATATGTGTGTGCAACTTCAACTTCCACGCATGTCTAAGCGTGGTTCGTCTGAATGTCTCTCTCTCTGTCTCTCTGGCCTCCAGAGTGGCGCAGCAGCCTAAGGCGTCACGACAGACCCGGGTTTGATCCTAGGCTATGTCACAGCCGACCGTGACTGGGAGACCCATGAGGCGGCGCACAATTGGTCCAGCGGTGTCCGGGTAAGGAGAGGGTTTGGCCGGCCAGGATTTCCTTGTCCCATTGTGCTCTTTCGACTCCTTGTGGTGGACCAGGCACCAGGCTGACTTCGGGCGCCTGCAGGCTGACTTCGGGCTCCTGCAGGCTGGCTCCTGCAGGCTGACTCGGGCGCCTGCAGGGCGGGCTCCTGCAGGCTGACTTCGGGCGCCTGCAGGCTGACTTCGGGCTCCTGCAGGCTGACTTCGGGCTCCTGCAGGCTGACTTCGGGCTCCTGCAGGCTGACTTCGGGCGCCTGCAGGCTGACTTCGGGCGCCTGCAGGCTGACTTTGGGCACCAGCTGGATGGTTTCCTCCAACACATTGGTGTGACTGGCTTCCGGATTAAGCGACCAGTGTGTCAAGAAGCAGTGCAGCTTGGCAGGGTCATGTTTCGGAGGATGCATGGCACTCGACCTTCGCCTCTCCCGAGTCTGTAGGGGAGTTACAGCGATGGGACTAGACTATAACTACCAATTGGGGAGAAAAAGGGGTAAAAAGTAAAAACAATCTAAACGTGTCTCTCTCTTTGATCGCCGTAGATCGATTAAAGATCAATGGAGCAACTCCATCCTTATAGTCTTGATAATTAAGTCCCTAAAGACTTTTCAAAGGCTTGTAGCCATGATAGCTCAACCCTGAGGCAGAGTGTATGTGCCATTATTAGCCACAGGAGGGCAGCAGAGACCTGTGACAGTACTGTTGTTGTGTCTGTGAGCTGTGGCTGTCAGGTCTTCAGTCATTATCCCATTACTATAATCTCTTTCAGTGTAAACGGTATCAGCAACTTGGGCCTTGGACTACTAAACTCCAACGCTGGATACATAAAACCTATTCAAAAAAATATTTGACTCTCCAAGACATAAAACAATACTCATGCAGTCTGTTTGATGAGTAGTGGATTTATGAGATTGAGAAACATTACCATGTAGTTTCCATGGTTAAACTTTACTTTAAAATAGTAGGGGAATTCAAGGATCTTATTCCATGGAAACGACTGTTTGTTTAAACGCACTCATTAATATATCATAAGGATATTTCTGGGTATATGGAACATGTTTATGGTAATTTCCTAGAGGTTATGACAACTTGCCGTGGCTGCTGTTCTGGTGGTTTGAATTTTAAACATCAACATTTGGACTTTTACTTAGTTTTACCTAGTAGGAATTCAATATTACAGTAAATGAAACTACATTACAGTGAAATCCAAAGTGTGTTAACTTTCATAGAAAAGCTAGTTCATGTCACTCGTGTCTCATTCCCCTTGTCCCTGGCCTCTACCTCGCTCAACCCCAGGCCCTGCCTGACCCACTTTCTCACCCTTCCTCACCTCTCAGGACTCACCCCCCACCCACACCCCTTCCCCTGTGGTGTACCTTTGTCCCTGTTAGAATTGTTCACATTGCTGTTGCCGCTGGTGCGTGATGCTGGGACTAAGCACTCTTTGTGCACATGTGTGTGGGAACTGCAGTATGCGGGCCCTTGGCGTGTTGTGTGCTGAGACACGCATGTGGCCGCTGACGCCAACCCGCCCGCCTGCCTGTCTGCGCTGTTTGGACACACCTGACCGGCGCTGACATCGCCCCCCACACGGGCCTGGTGCCCACTGCTTATCACCCTGCAGTAGACTACACTACAGCCTCCTCACTAGTCTCCTCACAGACCCTGGCACAGTGGGGGTGAAGCATTGTAACATTGCCTTGTACTATTGTGTTGTGTTGTTTGGTGTGGTGAAGTGAAGTGTTGTGGTTCAGAATAGATCTGTGTTGTTTGGTGTGGTGAAGTGTTGTGGTTCAGAGTAGATCTGTGTTGTTTGGTGTGGTGAAGTGTTGTGGTTCAGAGTAGATCTGTGTTGTTGTTTGGTTTAAGGGGATACAGTAATGGTTTCATGGAGGTGGAGGGGTATTAAGTGTCTCCATTCAGACTGAGGAGGTGAAAAGTGTAACCTGCTGTTGACCTCTGGAGTCATGAACCGCCAGGGGAACATGGAGGATATTCTCAGGTTCCTCCCTCTCTCCATTATCCTCATGCGGAAACAATTAACATCGCTGATAACGTGCTGTACATATTTCCATCTATCGCTTATCTTATTTGTTTTTTTCCTCATGACGAAGGTCTTGTGTCTTCACTGTCACACCTCTGTTAAATCACAATTACATCTCATCTGGGTACAATAGGAGATAATGAAGACGGAGAGAAAAAGAGAGAGATATTTAGTGGGGCCTCCATGTTTATCTGAATCATGGAGTTGAATTCTAGATGTGATAAGGCAGAAAATAAGCAAACAAAAAAGCAAATATAGATAGAACGTAAGTAAAAGTGAGGGCAGACAGATAGACGACATGGGTACATACATGATGTAGGGAGCAGGCAGACAGATGGACGACATGGGTACATACATGATGTTGGGGGCAGGCAGACAGATGGACGACATGGGTACATACATGATGTTGGGGGCAGGCAGACAGATGGACGACATGGGTACATACATGATGTTGGGGGCAGGCAGACAGATGGACGACATGGGTACATACATGATGGTACAGACAGATACATGGGTACATACATGATGTTGGGGGCAGGCAGACAGATGGATGACATGGGTACATACATGATGTAGGGGGCAGGCAGACAGATGGATGACATGGGTACATACATGATGTTGGGGGCAGGCAGACAGATGGACGACATGGGTACATACATGATGTTGGGGGCAGGCAGACAGATGGACGACATGGGTACATACATGATGTAGGGGGCAGGCAGACAGATGGACGACATGGGTACATACATGATGTTGGGGGCAGGCAGACAGATGGACGACATGGGTACATACATGATGTGGGGGCAGGCAGACAGATTGGGTACATACATGATGTTGGGGGCAGGCAGACAGATGGACGACATGGGTACATACATGATGTTGGGGGCAGGCAGACAGATGGGACATGGGTACATACATGATGTTGGGGGCAGGCAGACAGATGGACGACATACATACATGATGTTGGGGGCAGGCAGACAGATGGACGACATGGGTACATACATGATGTAGGGGGCAGGCAGACAGATGGACGACATGGGTACATACATGATGTTGGGGGCAGGCAGACAGATGGACGACATGGGTACATACATGATGTTGGGGGCAGGCAGACAGATGGACGACAGGGTACATACATGATGTTGGGGGCAGGCAGACAGATGGATGACATGGGTACATACATGATGTAGGGGGCAGACACGAGTGTGTGGTGTTAGAGAACCAATGAGCTGCTTATTTGTACCCACGGGACCTATCAGTACAGAATAGGTCACTACCTCTGACTCTGGGCCAGTGTGTGTGTGTGTCTCATTGTTTATTTATTTGTTTCACTCAGTCAATCCTATATATGTGAAAGGAAAGAATAGATTAATGTTTAATCCTGACTCATATCACACCACACAATAATCTGCATTCTATTTTCCAAAAACAACAAACCCAGTTTTTTATCTAAAACTAAAGTTAACATTATCTCACGACTCCATATGAGATGGACAACATGGCCCTAAAGATATGAAACAGACAGTAGATGTTGAGTAGTTCCGCGCTCTCCATCTGGTTTTGTTTTTGAATGGTTGAATAACCTTAGCTTGACCTCATCTACTCTGAGGTCAGCTGACATACTGCACTGTGATTGGACAATACTCAGCTACAGGAAGTGAAGATGTTTAGCATTGTGTTGGGTTAACAGTTACCCTGTTAAAGGCTTAGTCTAAAGTTTGAACCATGTCAAAATAATCAAATCAAAATCAAATCAAATTTATTTATATAGCCCTTTGTACATCAGCTGATATCTCAAAGTGCTGTACAGAAACCCAGCCTAAAACCCCAAACAGCAAGCAATGCAGGTGTAGAAGCACGGTGGTTTGGAAAAACTCCCTAGAAAGGCCAAAACCTAGGAAGAAACCTAGAGTGGAACCAGGCTATGTGGGGTGGCCAGTCCTCTTCTGGCTGTGCCGGGTAGAGATTATAACAGAACATGGCCAAGATGTTCAAATGTTCATAAATGACCAGCATGGTCGAATAATAATAAGGCAGAACAGTTGAAACAGGAGCAGCAGCACGGCCAGGTGGACTGGGGACAGCAAGGAGTCATCATGTCAGGTAGTCCTGGGGCATGGTCCTAGGGCTCAGGTCCTCAGAGAGAGAGAGAAAGATAGAGAGAAGGAGAGAATTAGAGAATGCACACTTAGATTCACACAGGACACCAAATTGGACAGGAGAAGTACTCCAGATATAACAAACTGACCCCAGCCCCCTGACACATAAACTACTGCAGCATAAATACTGGAGGCTGAGACAGGAGGGGTCAGGAGACACTGTGGCCCCATCCGAGGACACCCCCGGCCAGGGCCAAACAGGAAGGATATAACCCCACCCACTTTGCCAAAGCACAGCCCCCACACCACTAGAGGGATATCTTCCACCACCAACTTACCATCCTGAGACAAAGCTGAGTATAGCCCACAAAGATCTCCGCCATGGCACAACCCAAGGGGGGGGGCGCCAACCCAGACAGGATGACCACATCAGTGAATCAACCCATTCAGGTGACGCACCCCTTCCAGGGACGGCATGAGAGAGCCAGTGACTCAGCCCCTGTAATAGGGTTAGAGGCAGAGAATCCCAGTGGAAAGAGGGGAACCGGCCAGGCAGAGACAGCAAGGGCGGTTCGTTGCTCCAGAGCCTTTCCGTTCACCTTCCCACTCCTGGGCCAGACTACACTCAATCATATGACCCACTGAAGAGATGAGTCTTCAGTAAAGACTTAAAGGTTGAGACCGAGTTTGCGTCTCTGATATGGGTAGGCAGACCGTTCCATAAAAATGGAGCTCTATAGGAGAAAGCCCTGCCTCCAGCTGTTTGCTTAGAAATTCTAGGGACAATTAGGAGGCCTGCGTCTTGTGACCGTAGCGTACGTGTAGGTATGTACGGCAGGACCAAATCAGAGAGATAGGTAGGAGCAAGCCCATGTAATGCTTTGTAGGTTAGCAGTAAAACCTTGAAATCAGCCCTTGCTTTGACAGGAAGCCAGTGTAGGGAGGCTAGCACTGGAGTAATATGACCAAATTTTTGGGTTCTAGTCAGGATTCTAGCAGCCGTATTTAGCACTAACTGAAGTTGATTTAGTGCTTTATCCAGGTAGCCGGAAAGTAGAGCATTGCAGTAGTCTAACCTAGAAGTGACCCATAAAAGCTAGGTCAAAACTAAAGCTAATATTATCCCACCAAACTTACTGTAAGTTTGACACCCCCCTTCCCTTCTTGTGTAAACCTGAGTGTTAACGTGCACATCTATGTAGATGTAGATGTACTGTGCATGTATATGGATGTGTGCACTGTTTAACATTCTGTCAGTAACATGTGATCTCCCTAGTTCATCTGTCCCACTCTAACAAAGGGATGTCCACTTGTCTTAGATGAGTATGGTATGGCCCTACCTGTCCAGGTGGCAGAGATGTAGCAGGGAGATATTAACCTACGGGTTTAGAAGACAATAATACAATCCTGTTTACCCCAGAGGCCAGGATCCTTTTTGAACTCACAACAAAAAGACAGTCCCTTTGCTGAGTTTGGTTGGGATGCTTCCGTGTGCCTTGTGATGAGTGTTGTGAATAGAGTTTAGCCTGGCTAGATTAGATCAGAGGGTTGCTGAGTTTGTTTGTTTTGATTTGGGAGGGGTACTGGTCCTGAGGGATCCCCTCCACCCCCCACCCCATCTCCATCCCACAGCAGATTCCCCCTCAGGACACTGCTGACTGGAGCCCCTCTGACCCCGTCCTCACCCTGGCCACATTACCCAAGGCATCCTGGGGGAAAAAGGAGACTGCCATGTGGCTTACAGTCCACAACACAAAATCACAACCAGACCGTTGGTTCAGGGTGAGCCACCCAGGGCGGCAGCCCTCTCAAACCCACAAGGAGTTGATCCCAGTGGGGTGACTTCCCTTTCATCTGCATGTGGGTCTCAACAGTTACACCGGGTGTGTGGAGGGCAAGGTCTCACAGCTAGACAGTGAACATGGCCTAGGGCATACTGACATTGTGACATGAGAGTTCAGTTTATTTTTGTGATATCTTTTATTAGATTTTTATTTAAAGCACAGAGGCTGTTTAATTTGAAGCTATCAAGGCAATTATATGTATTTCTTTGCAATTAGTTTGCTGTCTATGCTATCTAGCCTATTCATTTTGTTTTGGGGTCTTTTGCTCTTTTGTGAAGAAAATGCTGATCACATGAACAAGGTCAGGTTGAGGTCTAGTGGACCCACTGTGCTCAATAGTTTATATCCCGTCATCTTGCCATCCCTCCATCCTTCTATCCCCTCATCTTGCCATCCCTCCATCCCTCTATCCCCTCATCTTGCCATCCCTCCATCCTTCTATCCCCTCATCTTGCCATCCCTCCATCCTTCTATCCCCTCATCTTGCCATTCCCTCCATCCCTCTATCCCCTCATCTTGCCATCCCTCCATCCCTCTATCCCCTCATCTTGCCATCCCTCCATCCCTCTATCCCCTCATCTTGCCATCCCTCCATCCCTCTATCCCCTCATCTTGCCGTCCCTCCATCCCTCTATCCCCATCTTGCCATCCTCCCATCTCATCTTGCCATCCCTCCATCCCTCTATCCCCTCATCTTGCCATCCCTCCATCCCTCTATCCCCTCATCTTGCCATCCCTCCATCCCTCTATCCCCTCATCTTGCCATCCCTCCATCCCTCTATCCCCTCATCTTGCCATCCCTCCATCCCTCTATCCCCTCATCTTGCCATCCCTCCATCCCTCTATCCCCTCATCTTGCCATCCCTCCATCCCTCTATCCCCTCATCTTGCCATCCCTCCATCCCTCTATCCCCTCATCTTGCCTTCCCTCCATCCCTCTATCCCCTCATCTTGCCATTCCCTCCATCCCTCTATCCCCACATCTTGCCACCCCTCCATCCCTCTATCCCCTCATCTTGCCATCCCTCTATCCATCCCATCCCTCCATCTATCCCCTCATCTTGCCATCCCTCCATCCCTCTATCCCCTCATCTTGCCATCCCTCCATCCCTCTATCCCCTCATCTTGCCATCCCTCCATCCCTCTATCCCCTCATCTTGCCATCCCTCCATCCCTCTATCCCCTCATCTTGCCATCCCTCTATCCCCTCATCTTGCCATCCCTCTATCCCTCTATCCCCTCATCTTGCCATCCCTCCATCCCTCTATCCCCTCATCTTGCCATCCCTCCATCCCTCTATCCCCTCATCTTGCCATCCCTCCATCCCTCTATCTCCTCATCTTGCCATCCCTCCATCCCTCTATCCCCTCATCTTGCCATCCCTCCATCCCTCTATCCCCTCATCTTGCCATTCCTCCATCCCTCTATCTCCTCATCTTGCCATCCCTCCATCCCTCTATCCCCTCATCTTGCCATCCCTCCATCCCTCTATCCCCTCATCTTGCCATTCCTCCATCCCTCTATCTCCTCATCTTGCCATCCCTCCATCCCTCCATCCCTCTATCCCCTCATCTTGCCATCCCTCCATCCCTCTATCCCCTCATCTTGCCATCCCTCCATCCCTCTATCCCCTCATCTTGCCATCCATCCATCCCTCTATCCCCTCATCTTGCCATCCCTCCATCCACATAGACAGCATGACCACCCCATGTCTCCTCCATCCCTCCATCCACACAGACAGCATGACCACCCCATCCCTCCATCCCTCCATCCACACAGACAGCATTACCACCCCATGTCTCCTCCATCCCTCCATCCACACAGACAGCATGACCACCCCATGTCTCCTCCATCCACACAGACAGCATGACCACCCCATGTCTCCTCCATCCCTCCATCCACACAGACAGCATGACCACCCCATGTCTCCTCCATCCACACAGACAGCATGACCACCCCATGTCTCCTCCATCCCTCCATCCACACAGACAGCATGACCACCCCATGTCTCCTCCAATCCCTCCATCCACACAGACAGCATGACCACCCCATGTCTCCTCCATCCACACAGACAGCATGACCACCCCATGTCTCCTCCATCCCTCCATCCACACAGACAGCATGACCACCCTGTCCCTCCATCCACACAGACAGCATGACCACCCCATGTCTCCTCTCTCCCTCCATCCACACAGACAGCATGACCACCCCATGTCTCGTCTCTCCCTCCTTCCCCTGCCTCTACCTCATTCACTGACCTCTGCTTCATCTCCCACAAGCCCACAGGGCTGAGCAGCCTGGCACCAGACAGTTATTCAAACCCTCAGGCGCACAACTCACAACCACAGGTCAGAGATAGAGGAGGGAGAGAGAGAGAGAGAGTGGGAGACTTGAACTGTATCTGTGTTCATTTTCTCAGTTTTGAGTGCATGACGATGTGTCAGCAGATGCTTTAGTTATAGTTGTGTTAAATCCAGTCACTCATTACTGTAGGTATACACTGAGTATACTAAACATTAGGAACATCTTACTAATATTGAGTTACACCACCTCCCACCACTTCAATTTGTCAAGGCATGTACTTTACAATATGTTGAAAGCATTCCACAGGGATGCTGGCCCATGTTGACTCCAATGCTTCCCACAGTTGTGTCAAGTTGGCTGGATGTCCTTTGGGCTGTGGATCATACTTGATACACACAGGAAACTGTTGAGCGTGAAAAACCCAGCAGCGTTGCAGTTCTTGACACAAACCAGTGTGCCTGGAACCTACTACCATACCCTGTTTAATTAAAGGAACTGAAATATTTTGTCTTGCCTATTCACCCTCTGAGTTGTACAAATACACAATCCATGTCTCAACAATCTCAAGGCTTAAAAATAATTATTTAACCTGTCTCCTCCTCTTTATCTACACTGATTGAAGTGTATTTAACATGTTACATCAATAAGGGATCATAGCTTTCACCTGGATTCACCTGGTCAGTCTATGACATGGAAAGAGCAGGTGTTCTTAATGCTGGTAGCCTGCTGCGTCTCAATTCAGTAGCGCACTATCTTCTTGGGGTAGGTAGAGTTTTTGTCATTGCTTTTGGAACCACATTGCAATATTGTGCTTGGATGTTTTATGTTTTTTATACATTTTTAGTTGTTTGATGGATTTGCATAAGAAAATTATAATTAAATTAAATAAATCATTTTTAAAGCCCACGGAAAGTAATTCTCTTTTCTAAAGTTACTTATTTCTTTCAACCAATCCCTTTGCTTTAAAACTGAGCAAAATATTTCAGTATGAATTAACTTGTTTTTTTTTATTACATTTCATTTTAAGCCCATGAAAAGAGAAATAAAAGTAGGGAGAAGCTGTGATTGGATTAAAAGTGGTCTTTGTAAACATTGTGACCTGAGCCTTTGACGCTCCCCCTTTCCTCCTTTTAAAGGAAGTCTTTTCATGACAGGAGCCAGAGAGATGAAGGTCTCTCGCTTGTATTTTTTAGTTTTTGTTCTTCTAAATCCTGCTTAGTTTGTGTTTGTCTTAATGCTCTGCTTTTAACGATTAGGGAATAGAGGTTGAACCGCCATGTGAATATGTTATTTTAGCCCTGTAGAGAAGGGTAGAATATATCCTCTGAATATCAATAAATTACATGTTATTTCAATGGGTATTGGTGTGTTTGCTGTAGGTTGGTGTGTGTGAGTGTGAGTGAGAAGGGGAGAGAGAGAGAGAGAGAGGGGGGGCAGAGAGAGAGAGGGAGAGAGAGAGAGAGAGAGGGGGGGGGGGCAGAGAGAGAGAGAGAGGGGGGCAGAGAGAGAGAGAGAGAGAGAGGGGGGGGCAGAGAGAGAGAGAGAGGGGGGCAGAGAGAGAGAGAGAGAGAGGGGGGGACAGAGAGAGAGAGAGAGAGGGGGGGCAGAGAGAGAGAGAGAGAGAGGGGGGGAGAGAGAGAGAGAGAGAGGGGGGCAGAGAGAGAGAGAGGGGGACAGAGAGAGAGAGAGAGAGAGGGGGGGCAGAGAGAGAGATAGAGAGAGGGGGGGAGAGAGAGAGAGAGAGAGGGGGGGGAGAGAGAGAGAGAGAGGGGGGACAGAGAGAGAGAGAGAGAGAGGGGGGCAGAGAGAGAGAGAGAGAGAGAGGGGGGGGACAGAGAGAGAGGCTATACATGGCCATGGAAAAAGAGGGGAAGAGAGAGAGAACACAGAGAACACAGAAGGGATTGTTCAGAAACAGACTGAAGGACCTTTTAGCCTTATCTCTCTGAGCTACTCTTACAGAAAACCAAGCAGAGTACAAAAATAATGCCTCATTCTTTCTCTCCTTCCCATTTCCCTTTTTCTCATTTCTCCTGTCTCCCTGTCGATCAGCCTCATTCATTTCTCCTGTCTCCCTGTCGATCAGCCTCATTCATTTCTCCTGTCTCCCTGTCGATCAGCCTCATTCATTTCTCCTGTCTCCCTGTCGATCAGCCTCATTCATTTCTCCTGTCTCCCTGTCGATCAGCCTCATTCATTTCTCCTGTCTCCCTGTCGATCAGCCTCATTCATTTCTCCTGTCATTTCTCCTGTCTCCCTGTCGATCAGCCTCATTCATTTCTCCTGTCTCCCTGTCGATCAGCCTCATTCATTTCTCCTGTCTCCCTGTCGATCAGCCTCATTCATTTCTCCTGTCTCCCTGTCGATCAGCCTCATTCATTTCTCCTGTCTCCGATCAGCCTCATTCATTTCTCCTGTCTCCCGTCGATCAGCCTCATTCATTTCTCCTGTCTCCCTGTCGATCAGCCTCATTCATTTCTCCTGTCTCCCTGTCGATCAGCCTCATTCATTTCTCCTGTCTCCCTGTCGATCAGCCTCATTCATTTCTCCTGTCTCCCTCGATCAGTCTCATTTCTCCTGTCTCCCTGTCGATCAGCCTCATTCATTTCTCCTGTCTCCCTGTCGATCAGCCTCATTCTTTTCTAATGTCTCCCTGTCGATCAGCTTCATTCATTTCTCCTGTCTCCCTGTCGATCAGCCTCATTCATTTCTCCTGTCTCCCTGTGGATCAGCCTCATTCATTTCTCCTGTCTCCCTGTCGATCAGCTTCATTCATTTCTCCTGTCTCCCTGTCGATCAGCCTCATTCATTTCTCCTGTCTCCCTGTCGATCAGCCTCATTCATTTCTCCTGTCTCCCTGTGGATCAGCCTCATTCATTTCTCCTGTCTCCCTGTCGATCAGCTTCATTCAAGCCTCATTCATTTCCTGTCTCCCTGTCGATCAGCCTCATTCATTTCTCCTGTCTCCCTGTCGATCAGCCTCATTCATTTCTCCTGTCTCCCTGTCGATCAGCCTCATTCATTTCTCCTGTCTCCCTGTCGATCAGCCTCATTCATTTCTTCTCTCGTCTTTTGTCCATCACTCTTTTCTAGTTACCCGCTAAACTCTCTTAACCCTTACTCTCCTCTTATTGATCCTCCTCTCAATATCTCACCTTCTTGTTCTAATATCTTGCATAGTCTTAGAAAAAAAGTGTTCTATATAGAACCTAAAAGGGTTATTTGGCTGTCCCTGTAGGAGAACCCTTTGAATTACCCTTTTGGTTCCAGATAGAAGGGGAAAGGGGGAAACCTGGTCAGTTGTACAACAGAAAGTGGGAAACCTGGTCAGTTGTACAACAGAAAGGGGGAAACCTGGTCAGTTGTACAACAGAAAGGGGGAAACCTGGTCAGTTGTACAACAGAAAGGGGAAACCTGGTCAGTTGTACAACAGAAAGGGGGAAACCTGGTCAGTTGTACAGCAGAAAGGGGGAAACCTGGTCAGTTGTACAACAGAAAGGGGGAAACCTGGTCAGTTGTACAGTTGCAGAAATGTGGGAAACCTGGTCAGGAAACCTGGTCAGTTGTACAGCAGAAAGGGGGAAACCTGGTCAGTTGTACAGCAGAAAGGGGGAAACCTGGTCAGTTGTACAGCAGAAAGGGGGAAACCTGGTCAGTTGTACAGCAGAATGCATTCAACTGAAATGTGTCTTCCGCATTTTGGGGATCCCAAGTAGTGCAGCGGTCTAAGGCACTGCATCTCATTGCAAGACGTGTCACTACAGACCCTGGTTTGATTCCAGGCTTTATCACAACCGACCGTGATTGGGAGTCTCATAGGGAGGCGCACAATTGGCCCAGCGTGGTCCGGGGAAGGCCGTCATTGTAAATAAGAATTTGTTCTTAACTGACTTGCCTAGTTAAATAATAGTTCAATAAATAAATGAAATAACCCAACCCCTCTGAATCAGAGAGGTGCGGGGTCTGCCTTAAACAACATCCATGTCATTGGCACCCGGGGAACAGTGGGTTAACTGCCTTGCTCAGGGGCAGAACTCTTTTGGTTTCAGGTAGAACCATTTTGGGTTTCATATACGACCCTTTCCAGTGGTGGAAAGTGTCATACTTTAGTAAAAGTAAAGATACCTTCATAGAAAGTTACTCAAGTAAAAGTGAGTCACCCAGTAAAATACTACTTGAGTAAAAGTCTAAAAGTATTTGGATTTAAATATACTTAAGTATCAAACGTAAATGTAATTGCTAGAATGTACTTAAGTATCAAAAGTAGAAGTAAAAGTATAAATTTCAGACAACACAATTTTCTTGTTTTAAAAATGTACGGATAGCCAGGGGCACACTCCAACTCTCACACACTCATTTACAAAAGATGCATTTGTGTTTATTGAGTCTGCCAGACCATAGCAGTTGGGATGACTACGTGTTCTCTTGATAAGTGTATGAATTTTACAATTTTCCTGTCCTGCCAAGCATTCAAAATGTAACAAGTACTTTGGGTTGTTAGGGAAAATGTATGGAGTAAAAAGTACAACGTTTTCTTTCGGAATGTAGTGAAGTACAAGTTGTCAAAAATATAAATAGTAAGTAAAGTACAGATACCCTAAAAATGACTTAAGTACTTTACTCTACAGACCCTTTCCACAGAGGGTTCTACATGGATCCCAAAAGGGTTCTACATGGAAACAAAAATACCCTTTTTAGAACCCTTAGAACCCTTTTTTTCCAAGTGTGCACTACAATACAGTAGTATCTTTTTATTTATTCCACCTTTATTTAACCAGGTAGGCTAGTTGAGAACACCTTTATTTAACCAGGTAGGCTAGTTGAGAACACCTTTATTTAACCAGGTAGGCTAGTTGAGAACACCTTTATTTAACCAGGTAGGCTAGTTGAGGACAAGTTCTCATTTACAACTGTGACCTGGCCAAGATAAAGCAAAGCAGTTCGACACATACAACGACACAGAGTAACACATGGAGCAAAACAAACATACAGTCAATAATACAGTAGAAACAAGTCTATATACGATGTGAGCAAATGAGGTGAGATAAGGGAGGTAAAGGCAAAAAAAGGCCATGGTGGCAAAGTAAATACAATATAGCAAGTAAAACACTGGAATGGTTGATTTGCAATGGAAGAATGTGCAAAGTAGAGATAGAAATAATGGGGTGCACAGGAGCAAAGTAAATAAATAAATACAGTAGGGGAAGAGGTAGTTGTTTGGGCTAAATTATAGATGGGCTATGTACAGGTGCAGTAATCTGTGAGCTGCTCTGACAGTTGGTGCTTGAAGCTAGTGAGGGAGATAAGTGTTTCCAGTTTCAGAGATTTTTGTAGTTTGTTCCAGTCATTGGCAGCAGAGAACTGGAAGGAGAGGCGGCCAAAGGAAGAATTGGTTTTGGGGGTGACCAGAGAGATATACCTGCTGGAGCGTGTGCTACAGGTGGGAGATGCTATGGTGACCAGCGAGCTGAGATAAGGGGGAACTTTACCTAGCAGGGTCTTGTAGATGACCTGGAGCCAGTGGGTTTGGCGACGAGTATGAAGCGAGGGCCAGCCTACGAGAGCATGCATTTGGTTTTACTTGTATTTAAGAGCAGTTGGAGGCCACGGAAGGAGAGTTGTATGGCATTGAAGCTCGTCTGGAGGGTTGTTAACACAGTGTATACAGAATGGTGTCGTCTGCATAGAGGTAGAGTATGCATATCTACAGTATATCAACACAAATTGCCTTAGTGACATCTGTTCTTCAGCCCAGCCTGTAAGCATGTTGATTCTACAGCCGGGTGGGAGAAGTTGCATGTATGCAGACTCCAAATCTATGCAGTTTACACACAACATCCAAACTGTTCCAATATCATTTTTCCCACAGTCTACAGCGTGACAGATCTTTTAAGGAGGGGTGTAAGCTGCCTTTTACCAGAACCTACGTTTTCATTTGCATTTGTTTGTATGTGCCAGTCTCCATGTGTGTTTTTGTGTATGGTCTGACAATCCGCTGGAGCCCTCTACTCTCTCTCTCTCTTTGACAGAATGAAACGGATGGATAGCTAGATATCAGAGGGAGGCTGGCAGGGTGTGGTGAGCTGTTTGGGCCTCTCCGATGGTAAATCACTTATTAATGAGATAGGCCTTATCTGCTCTCCACCGAGGAATTCTGTCTTTGATCAGCCTCGACTCCAGAATGAATACATTTTTGATTGATAGGCTGAGATGACAGAGAGAGGCGGCATGCAGGGATCAGCCTGAGGGGAGAGGCGGCATGCAGGAATCAGCCTGAGGGGAGAGGCGGCATGCAGGAATCAGCTTGAGGGGAGAGGGGGCATGCAGGGATCAGCCTGAGGGGAGAGGGGGCATGCAGGGATCAGCCTGAGGGGAGAGGGGGCATGCAGGGATCAGCCTGAGGGGAGAGGGGCATGCAGGGATCAGCCTGAGGGGAGAGGGGGCATGCAGGGATCAGCCTGCGAGGGGAGAGGCGGCATGCAGGGATCAGCCTGAGGGGAGAGGCGGCATGCAGGGATCAGCCTGAGGGGAGAGGGGGCATGCAGGGATCAGCCTGAGGGGAGAGGCTGCATGCAGGGATCAGCCTGAGGGGAGAGGGGGCATGCAGGGATCAGCCTGAGGGGAGAGGGGGCATGCAGGGATCAGCCTGAGGGGAGAGGGGGCATGCAGGAATCAGCCTGAGGGGAGAGGCGGCATGCAGGAATCAGCCTGAGGGGAGAGGGGCATGCAGGGATCAGCCTGAGGGGAGAGGGGGCATGCAGGGATCAGCCTGCAGGAATCAGCTTGAGGGGAGAGGGGGCATGCAGGGATCAGCCTGAGGGGAGAGGCGGCATGCAGGGATCAGCCTGAGGGGAGAGGCTGCATGCAGGGATCAGCCTGAGGGGAGAGGCGGCATGCAGGGATCAGCCTGAGGGGAGAGGCGGCATGCAGGGATCAGCCTGAGGGGAGAGGCGGCATGCAGGGATCAGCCTGAAGGAGAGGCTGCATGCAGGGATCAGCCTGAGGGGAGAGGCGGCATGCAGGGATCAGCCTGAGGGGAGAGGCGGCATGCAGGGATCAGCCTGAGGGGAGAGGCTGCATGCAGGGATCAGCCTGAAGGGAGAGGCGGCATGCAGGGATCAGCCTGAGGGGCGTAAGGACGGGTGGTATGGAGACTGATGCAACTGTAACGATATCCTTCATGTGATCAAATAACTCTAGACAATTACACCTTAGAACAGGGGTTCACAAACTTCTTTGGCCCGTGACTCACAATCTATTACAAATCAGTCTGAGAGTACTTTTTACAGTATTTGAATATGAAGAAAGTATGGTTTGAAGTGATTGAAATCTGAGTCAGAAAGGCATTGGGAAGTTTTAGAAGATCATCAGGCAATCATTTTATATGATCTTCCTTGTGGAAAAGAACCTCATCATTGATGATGTTATTTTTCCCTCAGTCTGATTTAGTGCCTGGTCTTGTCCAATCTGTACTAATGAGTCCTGCGCGGCTTGTGGGCATTGCAAAGGGAAACAGAAGACACATATGTGTTCCTGAGAGTCGTATCTTTCAGTGATGGTTTCATCATATTTTGTAGCTTAAACGGTTCAAAACATAGAGCCACATTTGTGGAAAAAAACAGAAGCCGCTCTGTTTACTACAACTGCATCTAGCTACTACCGGAGGTTAGTGAGCGCGACCCCTAGTTTTGGAAACGCTGCCTCCGTTAATGGACGTGTACACACTCTGGAATTGACACGTAGTGTACATACAGTCAACAACACACACATGATGCACACACCTTTACACATACAGCATAAGCACATATAAGGAGGATGCATTTCTACTCAAATGCAATCCACATACACCTACACACACATACATTCCCAGAGACACGCCAAACAGACACCCTTATTCACGCACCTCAAACCCAACTATACATACAGACACCCTTATTCACACACCTCAAACCCAACTATACACACAGATACCCTTATTAGCTCACCTCAAACCCAACTATACACACAGACACCCTTATTCACTCACCTCAAACCCAACTATACACACAGACACCCTTATTCGCTCACCTCAAACCCAACTATACACACAGACACCCTTATTCACTCACCTCAAACCCAACTATACACACAGACACCCTTATTCGCTCACCTCAAATCCAACTATACACACAGACACCCTTATTCACTCACCTCAAACCCAACTATACACACAGACACCCTTATTCGCTCACCTCAAACCCAACTATACACACAGACACCCTTATTCACTCACCTCAAACCCAACTATACACACAGACACCCTTATTCGCTCACCTCAAACCCAACTATACACACAGACACCCTTATTCGCTCACCTCAAACCCAATTATACACACAGACACCCGGGCACGAAGAAATGTCTTCCCTGTCTGAGACAGAGCGAGTAGAGGGAGAGAAGGCATGAGATAAAGCTCTCTCCCCAGCCGCTGGAGATGAGTTATAACCCACCCTGGAGGACGTGGTCTACAGAACAGAACAGCCAGCCTCTCCACTCCATGAGACTGGGGGCTAACGCTCCCCACTAGGCCCAGAGAGACAGAGATAACACCCAGCCTCTCCGCTCCATGAGACTGGGGGCTAACGCTCCCCACTAGGCCCAGAGAGACAGAGATAACACCCAGCCTCTCCGCTCCATGAGACTGGGGGCTAACGCTCCCCACTAGGCCCAGAGAGACAGAGATAACACCCAGCCTCTCCGCTCCATGAGACTGGGGGCTAACGCTCCCCACTAGGCCCAGAGAGACAGAGATAACACCCAGCCTCTCCGCTCCATGAGACTGGGGGCTAACGCTCCCCACTAGGCCCAGAGAGACAGAGATAACACCCAGCCTCTCCGCTCCATGAGACTGGGGGCTAACGCTCCCCACTAGGCCCAGAGAGACAGAGATAACACCCAGCCTCTCCGCTCCATGAGACTGGGGGCTAACGCTCCCCACTAGGCCCAGAGAGACAGAGATAACACCCAGCCTCTCCGCTCCATGAGACTGGGGGCTAACGCTCCCCACTAGGCCCAGAGAGACAGAGATAACACCCAGCCTCTCCGCTCCATGAGACTGGGGGCTAACGCTCCCCACTAGGCCCAGAGAGACAGAGATAACACCCAGCCTCTCCGCTCCATGAGACTGGGGGCTAACGCTCCCCACTAGGCCCAGAGAGACAGAGATAACACCCAGCCTCTCCGCTCCATGAGACTGGGGGCTAACGCTCCCCACTAGGCCCAGAGAGACAGAGATAACACCCAGCCTCTCCGCTCCATGAGACTGGGGGCTAACGCTCCCCACTAGGCCCAGAGAGACAGAGATAACACCCAGCCTCTCCGCTCCATGAGACTGGGGGCTAACGCTCCCCACTAGGCCCAGAGAGACAGAGATAACACCCAGCCTCTCCGCTCCATGAGACTGGGGGCTAACGCTCCCCACTAGGCCCAGAGAGACAGAGATAACACCCAGCCTCTCCGCTCCATGAGACTGGGGGCTAACGCTCCCCACTAGGCCCAGAGAGACAGAGATAACACCCAGCCTCTCCGCTCCATGAGACTGGGGGCTAACGCTCCCCACTAGGCCCAGAGAGACAGAGATAACACCCAGCCTCTCCGCTCCATGAGACTGGGGGCTAACGCTCCCCACTAGGCCCAGAGAGACAGAGATAACACCCAGCCTCTCCGCTCCATGAGACTGGGGGCTAACGCTCCCCACTAGGCCCAGAGAGACAGAGATAACACCCAGCCTCTCCGCTCCATGAGACTGGGGGCTAACGCTCCCCACTAGGCCCAGAGAGACAGAGATAACACCCAGCCTCTCCGCTCCATGAGACTGGGGGCTAACGCTCCCCACTAGGCCCAGAGAGACAGAGATAACACCCAGCCTCTCCGCTCCATGAGACTGGGGGCTAACGCTCCCCACTAGGCCCAGAGAGACAGAGATAACACCCAGCCTCTCCGCTCCATGAGACTGGGGGCTAACGCTCCCCACTAGGCCCAGAGAGACAGAGATAACACCCAGCCTCTCCGCTCCATGAGACTGGGGGCTAACGCTCCCCACTAGGCCCAGAGAGACAGAGATAACACCCAGCCTCTCCGCTCCATGAGACTGGGGGCTAACGCTCCCCACTAGGCCCAGAGAGACAGAGATAACACCCAGCCTCTCCGCTCCATGAGACTGGGGGCTAACGCTCCCCACTAGGCCCAGAGACAGAGATAACACCCAGAGCTCCATGAGAAGGCCCAGAGAGACAGAGATAACACCCAGCCTCTCCGCTCCATGAGACTGGGGGCTAACGCTCCCCACTAGGCCCAGAGAGACAGAGATAACACCCAGCCTCGTAAAAACACCTTGACCACATGGAGGACAGGAAACATTGAATCAGTGCCCCCCACCCCATCTCTCTCCCCCCTCCCTCACCCCCAGCCCTCCAACACGGGGTGACTGAGCATGACCATTACAGTGACATGTCACCTTGTTATGAGTCTCTGCCAGCGCGGTGAGGAGGGTAAATGAAAGAAGCCATAACTGCGGCTCTGTCAGCATGTCAACCGCCGTTCATCACGATGGCAGCAGACGCAGGGATAAACCTCCCGTCAGGCAGATCGATCAATGTGACATTTCAGGGATCCAAATCAATCACGCGAACAAAGGGAAAGGATTCTGGTGCTCGATAGAGGACATTAGGTCTAATTCTGGATGAGGCAGGAGAAATGGCCTGAATGTGTGCAACTTATGTTGACCTGCATCAATGAGAGAACAGACTTTATTTGATTTGTGGTACAGTATAGCGTATAAGGATAAACCCAGTTAATGATCCCAGTTACATTGTACTGCTAGGCCCATATCATTCTACTGACCCATACAATAGGTATTTATGTTGCTAACATAAATGTTACTGTACATACAGTATAAACAGTTCAGATATCATTATGTATATTATAAGGTTCATAAGACTAGATACAAGACCCTAGATTAGATGAACGCCCTTCACTGACCCAGACCACGGAGAAAGATCAGACATGCTAGTGGGTTTACAGACTGAATAGCAGGACTGTGACAGCTTGAGAACATCGCAATACAACCAGAACATGATGAAATCAAGCAAAGTTCAAACAAAGAGGGGTTGGAAAAGAGGGAGAGAAATGGTTAAAAAGAGCAATCACCAGCCGGAGATAAACCCATGACTCGTTAATTAGAAGTGTACAACTCATGGGGATATGGTTGGTTTATGCTCATAAATCTCTCTCTCTCTCTCTCTCTCTATGGATTGAAATATCCTTAAGATCCTAATTCCATTCGCAACAGTTGGTCTAATTGGTCATTTAAATGCACAAAAAGGCCTACACACCTGCATATTATTAGAACAGCTAAGTGCTGATGATTGTGTTGTTCAAATGACTCAAGAACTACCTTTCAAGCACCCATCAAATGTATTAGAAGGAGGAATTTATTGAGGAGGAAAATACAAAATGAATGAGCAGTAAATGAGGAGGTAGAGAGACAGAGACAGAGAGTTAAAGAGGTAGAGGAAGAGAGACAGAGATGTAGAGAGACAGAGAGAATTGAAGAGGAAGAGGAAGAGAGACAGAGAGGTAGAGAGACAGGGTGTTCGAGAGACAGAGAGGTAGAGAGACAGGGTGTTAGAGAGACAGAGAGGTGGAGAGAGAGAGAGGTGGAGAGACAGGGTGTTAGAGAGACAGAGAGGTAGCGAGACAGAGAGGTAGAGAGACAGAGAGGTAGAGAGACAGAGAGGTAGAGAGACAGGGTGTTCGAGAGACAGGGTGTTCGAGAGACAGAGAGGTAGAGAGACAGAGAGGTAGAGAGACAGAGAGGTAGAGAGACAGAGAGGTAGAGAGACAGGGTGTTCGAGAGACAGAGAGGTAGAGAGACAGAGAGGTAGAGAGACAGAGAGGTAGAGAGACAGAAGGTAGAGAGACAGAGAGGTAGAGAGACAGGGTGTTCGAGTGACAAAGAGGTAGAGAGACAGAGAGGTAGAGAGACAGAGAGGTAGAGAGACAGAGAGGTAGAGAGACAGAGAGGTAGAGAGACAGAGAGGAGAGACAGAGAGGTAGAGACAGAGAGGTAGAGAGACAGAGGTAGAGAGACAGACTGGTAGACAGAGGTAGAGAGACAGGGTGTTAGAGAGGTGGAGAGACAGTGGTAGAGAGACAGAGAGGAAGTGTGGTAGAGAGGTAGAGAGACAGAGACGTAGAGAGACAGAGACGTAGAGAGACAGGGTGTTAGTGAGACAGGGTGTTAGAGAGACAGGGTGTTAGAGAGACAGGGTGTTAGAGAGACAGGGTGTTAGAGAGACAGGGTGTTAGAGAGACAGAGCGGTAGAGAGACCGAGAGGTAGAGAGACAGGGTGTTAGAGAGACAGGGTGTTAGAGAGACAGAGAGGTAGAGAGACAGAGAGGTAGAGAGACAGAGAGGTAGAGAGACAGAGAGGTAGAGAGACAGAGAGGTAGAGAGACAGAGAGGTAGAGAGACAGAGTGGTAGAGAGACAGACTGGTAGAGAGACAGAGAGGAAGTGTGGTAGAGAGACAGAGAGATAGAGAGACAGAGAGGTAGTGTGGTAGTGTGGTAGAGAGACAGAGAGGTGGAGAGACAGAGGTGGAGTGACAGAGTGGTAGAAAGACAGAGAGGTAGAGAGAAAGGGAAGTAGAGAGACAGAGGTACAGAGACAGAGAGGTACAGAGACAGAGGTGGAGTGACAGAGTGGTAGAGAGACAGAGTGGTGGTGTGGTAGAGAGACAGAGAGGTAGAGAGACAGAGAGGTAGAGAGACAGAGAGGTAGAGAGACAGAGAGGTAGAGAGACAGAGAGGTAGAGAGACAGAGAGGTACAGAGACAGAGAGGTACAGAGACAGAGAGGTACAGAGACAGAGAGGTACAGAGACAGAGAGGTACAGAGACAGAGAGGTACAGAGACAGAGAGGTACAGAGACAGAGAGGTACAGAGACAGAGAGGTACAGAGACAGAGTGGTAGAGATACAGCGAGGTAGAGAGACAGTGGAAGAGAGACAGAGAGGTAGAGAGAGAGAGAGAGAGGTACAGAGACAGCGAGGT